>NW_024748368.1:2500-25810 GCF_018991925.1 Homarus americanus
CGCGGTTGCGGTTAGCCATGTATCGCGAAGGCGGTTAGGGGTGGCGTGGTTAAAGTTGGCGGTTGGCGGAAGCAGTGGTTATGGGTTATGGCGTTAGGGGTTGCGGTTAGGTTGCGGTTGGTGCTGCAAGGCGGTTATGGCTAGGCAGAAAATGGAAGGCGGTTGTGTTTGCTATTATGGCTGGGTGGTTAGGTTGCGGTTTTAGGGAAGTTAAGTGGTTATGGTTGCGGTTATGGTTGTGCTATGGCTTAGGTTATGGTTAGGGCAGGTTGGCGGTTATGGCTAGGTTATGCTTCAGGGGTTGGCGGTTATTGTCATGGCTATGGTTAGTTATGGTTAGTTATGGTTATGGTTATGGTTGCGGTTAGTTATGGTTAGGTTATGTTATGGTTAGGTTGAAGTGTCATACAAAGGTGGTTAGCGGTTAGGTTATGAAGTTAGTTATGAAGCCATGGCTATGGTTTAGGGCGCAGGTTAGGCTATGTTGTAGTTAGTTGCGGTTAGGTTATGGTTGGGTTATGTTGTGGGCTATGGGTTATGGGTTATGGTTATGGTTAGGTTGGGAGGTTGTGGTTATGGTTAGTTATGGTTATATAGGTTATGTTAGGTTATGGGTTAAGTGGTTTGGTTTAGGTTAGTTAGCACAAGGTTAGGTTATTTTCACCCTCCTCCTAATTCTTCTCTTGTGAAGATGATATAGCAACACGTGAGAGAGGTAACACACACACACACACACACACACACACACACACACACACACACACACACACACACACACACACACACACACACAAATAAACAATGCAACAGCCTATGTAAACACAACACCTACACACTCAAGTATCAACAACTCAGCCTCATTAAGCACTTCTTCTGTTTTATACGTTCATATACTATAACAATAACACTACGTTCACTGTCTTTAACACACGTTCATATAACCTTTAACCACGTTCACTATAACTCTTTAATCATAGAAATTTAAACATAGAAACAAAACAGACATGTAAAAAAAAGCCATATAATCAGACAGACATGTAAACAAAGCCATATAGACAGACGAACATGTAAACAAAGCCATATAAAGACAGACATGTAAACCAAGCCATATAATCAGACAGACATGTAAACAAAGCCATATAGAAGACAGACAATAAACAAAAGCCTAAAGACAGACATGTAAACAAAAGCATATAATACAGACAGACATATAAACAAAGCCATTTAAACAGACAGACATGTAAACAAAGCCATTTAAACAGACAAACATGTAAACAAAGCCATTTAAACCAGACAGACACAATAAGCCATAAAAACAGAGTCAACCACATAGACATCAGTCTCTACTCACCGGGCTCTCATAATCAAACAGAATGAGAGAATGAATTACGAACACAAAACAATAACAAACAACATAAACAACCTCAAGATTTATAAGCAAACAAACAGACAAACAGACACAATTCATCAACGTATTTATATATAATTTTTTTTAATGTTTTTAAGTTGTTATTATTGTCTCTCTCTCCTTCTCCTCCCTTTACTTTTCCTCTCTCTCACCTTACCCCTCCTCCTCCTCTCCACTCTTCTCCCCTTCCAACCTCCTCCCCCCTACTCAGGTAAGGAAGAGCAGGTGAGGACGTCAATATAATTAATCACAATAAGATAATTATTTTTTTTCAGGTGTGTAATTTATATAATCAGTTAATTAACACTACATCCACCATCCGTATATCATGTGTTCAGGAAATATCGACAGTCAGAATGGGTTTATAATTGATGTGGGGTGGTGTGGGGGTGGGTGTGGGTGTGGGGTGGGTGTGGGTGTGCGGTGGGTGTGGGGTGGGTGTTGCTGGGCTCTTGCCGTAGTTTGGATGCTACTGTAGTGTAAGTATTGGAGTGTAGGTGTAAGGGGTGGGGTGAGTGTGGGTACTACGTGGGTGTGGTGGGTGGGTCCTGACATTGCTCTGGCGACGGAAGTAACGAAATATAACAGGAAATTCAAATCAAGAATTGTAATATAATGGTGTGTGTTTTGTTTTAAGCTTTTGATGATAAACACAAGCACCTTATAAAATCTGAAACACATCTTTATACAACACAATGTTCTCTCCACACACACACACACACACACACACACACACACACACACCGTTATCGTATACAAACATAACCCAATCCATAATTTAAACATACCCACCAATCTAACTACAATTTATATATATATACACAATCAAACAATACACATTTTTTTAACATTGTATATGTATTGAAACAGTGACGACCTCATTATTGTTCATATGATTATTTATAGTATCAACAACTCTTGAGTAGGTGTCCATAACGTGAATAGAAACGTCTTCTGATAACTTGAGTCTCATCCAGTTCTTTTATTAATATTAACAGACCGTGAGAATTGACTGGTGACTGACTGACTGTATGCTATTTATTCCATTTTGTCACATTATATAGTACCAGAAAATATACATGCATACACACACACACACTACACACACTACATACATACATACATACGAGACAAGCAACCACCTCATCACCATTAATACTTGTTTGTTTACTTTACAACAGCATGAGGTGTAACACCAGCCTCGAGGAGAATAAAACCTCACTCAGAAGGGAAGAAGGAGTATCTACCTGAGGAGAGAGAGAGAGAGTACCGTTATACACACTTGTGGACGATAAATCACACAAGCTCTTCATTAACCATTGATCAGGCCACAACGAGTATTACCCTTGCTGAAAAACTCGATCAATTCTACCACCTGACCTTTAATCAATGTTACAGAAAAAAGATAACGTTGAAAAAAAAATATCGTTTTAAACTATTATCATTTCAGTGTTGCCGAATAAAGATGAACATGAATCAAGTGAAGTTAAATAGATTAAATATAAAACAGTGTTACAGACTAGAGAACCACCATAAAACAGTATTACCAGATTATGTTTCCTCCAAAAAAATATCCTGCCAGATTAGTGCATATAGCCCTCAACGGTACCACATGACACAGTGTAGCCAGATGAAAACGGTACATGACAGTGTAGCCAGATGAAAACGAAAACAGCCAGTAAGAGCCAGATGAAAGCGGTACCACATAACAGTGTAGCCAGATGAAAACAGTACCACATGACAGTATAGCCAGATGAAACGGTACCAGCAGCGGTATAGCCAGATGAAAACGGTACCACATGACAGTGTAGCCAGATGAAAACGGTACCACACGATAAAGAGTAGCCAGATGGAAACGGCACTGGCCACGAAGACAGTGTAGCCAGATGAAAACGGTACCACATGACAGAGATAGCCAGATGAAAACGGTAAATTACATGACAGAGCAGCCAGATGAAAACGGTACCACATGACAGTGTAGCCAGATGAAACGGGTACCACAAGCAACGTGTAGCCAGATGAAACGAACACATGACAGGTAGCCAGATGAAACGTACCACTGCCACAAATGCCAGATGAAAACGGTACCTACTGCGACAGACAGCAAGATGAAAAAACGGTACCACATGACAGTATAGCCAGAGAATGAAACGGTACCACATGACAGTATATAGCCAGATGAAACGGTACCTATTGCACGACAGTGTAGCCAGATGAAAGCAGTACCACATGACAGAGTAGCCAGATGAAAACGAAAACAACATGACAAAGGTAGCCAGATGAAAACGGTACCACATGACAGTATAGCCAGATGAAAAAACGAAACATGACAGTATAGCCAGATGAAAACGGTACCACATGACAGTTGTAGCCAGATGAAAACGGTACCACATGACAGTGATACAGATGAAACGGTACCACATGACAGTATAGCCAGATGAAAAACGGTACCACATGACAGTATAGCCAGATGAAAACGGTACCACATGACACAGTATAGCCAGATGAAAACGGTACCATGACAGTATAGCCAGATGAAAACGGTACCACATGACAGTATAGCCAGATGAAAACGGTACCAACATGACAGTATAGCCAGATGAAAACGTAGCCACATGACAGTATAGCCAGATGAAACGGTACCACATGACAGTATAGCCAGATGAAAAACGTACCACATGACAGTATAGCCAGATAAAAACCAACACGACAGTAAAGCCAGATAAAACGGTACCAATGACAGTATAGCCAGATAAAAACGGTACACAGGACAGTATAGCCAGATGAAAACGGTACCACATGACAGTATAGCCAGATGAAAACGGTACCACATGACAGCAGTATAGCCAGATGAAAACAGGTACCACATGACAGTATAGCCAGATGAAACGGTACCACATGACAGTATAGCCAGATGAAAACGGTACCAGACAGCAGCCAGATGAAAACGGTACCACATGACAGTATAGCCATGAAAACGGTACCACATGACAGTATAGCCAGATAAAACCTACATGACAGTGTAGCCAGATGAAAACAGTACAAAACAGTATGCCAGATGAAAACGGTACCACATGACAGTATAGCCAGATGAAAACGGTACATGACAGTATAGCCAGATGAAAACGGTACCACATGACAGTATAGCCAGATGAAAACGGTACCACATGACAGTATAGCCAGATGAAAACGGTACCACATGACAGTATAGCCAGATGAAAACGGTACCACATGACAGTGTAGCCAGATGAAAACGGTACCACATGACAGTATAGCCAGATGAAAACGGTACCACATGACAGTATAGCCAGATGAAAACGGTACCACATGACAATTAGCCAGATGAAAACGGTACCACATAACAGTATGGCCAGATGAAAACGGTACCACATGACAGTATAGCCAGATGAAAACGGTACCACATGACAGTATAGCCAGATGAAAACGGTACCACATGACAGTATAGCCAGATGAAAACGGTACCACATGACAGTATAGCCAGATGAAAACGGTACCACATGACAGTGTAGCCAGATGAAAACGGTACCACATGACAGTATAGCCAGATGAAAACGGTACCACATGACAGTATAGCCAGATGAAAACAGTACCACAAAACAGTATGGCCAGATCAAGGGGTCCTACAAGACAGTGTTGCCAAATGGAAGAGTCTAAGACAGTGTTGCCAAATAGAGTCCCTAGACAGTGTTGCTAGATCAAGGAGTCTACAAGACAGTGTTGCCAGATGAAGGAGTCCCTACAAACAGTGTTGCCAGATGAAGGAGTCCTACAAGACAGTGTTGCCAGATCAAGGAGTCCCTACAAGACAGTGTTGCCAAATCAAGGGGTCCTACAAGACAGTGTTGCCAGATGAAGAGTCCCTACAAGACAGTGTTGCCAGATGGAGGAGTCCTACAAGACAGTGTTACCAGATCAAGGGGTCCCTAAGACAGTGTTGCCAAATGAAGGTCCTACAAGACAGTGTTGCTAGATCAAGGAGTCTAGAAACAGTGTTACCAGATGAAGGGGTCCCTACAGAACAGTGTTGCCAGATGAGGTCCTACAAGACAGTGTTGCTGAATCAAGGTCCCTACAAGACAGTGTTGCCAGATGAAGGAGTCCCTACAAGACAGTGTTATGCCAGATAAGAGGGTCCTACAAGACAGTGTTGCCAGATGAAGAGTCCCTACAAGACAGTGTTGCCAGATGAAGGGTCCTACAAGACAGTGTTGCCAGATGAAGGAGGTCCCTACAAGACAGTGTTGCCAGATAGGAGTCCTACAAGACAGTGTTGCTAGATCAAGGAGTCCTAAAGACAGTGTTGCCAGATGAAGGAGTCCCTACAAGACAGTGTTGCCAGATGAAGGAGTCCTACAAGACAGTGTTGCTAGATCGAGTCCCTACAAGACAGTGTTACCAGATCAAGGGGTCCCTACAAGACAGTGTTGCCAAATGAAGGTCCTACAAGACAGTGTTGCCAGATGAAGGAGTCCTACAAGACAGTGTTGCCAGATCAAGGAGTCCCTACAAGACAGTGTTACCAGATCAGGGGTCCTACAAGACAGTGTTGCCAGATGAAGGAGTCCCTACAAGACAGTGTTGCCAGATGAAGGAGTCCCTACAAGACAGTGTTGTTGCCAGATGAAGGAGTCCTACAGACAGTGTTGCCAGATCAAGGAGTCCCTACAAGACAGTGTTACCGAATCGGGTCCCTACAAGACAGTGTTGCCAGATGAAGAGTCCCTACAAGACAGTGTTGCCAGATGAAGGAGTCCCTAAGACAGTGTTGCCAGATGAAGGTCCCTACAAGACAGTGTGCTAGATCAAGGTCCCTACAAGACAGTGTTACCAGATCAAGGGGTCCTACAAGACAGTGTTGCCAGATGAAGGAGTCCCTACAAGACAGTGTTACCAGATCAAGGGGTCCTACAAGACAGTGTTGCCAGATGAAGGAGTCCTACAAGACAGTGTTGCCAGATGAAGGAGTCCCTACAAGACAGTGTTGCCAGATGAAGGAGTCCCTACAAGACAGTGTTGCTAGATCAAGAGTCCCTACAAGACAGTGTTACCAGATCAAGGGTCCCTAGACAGTGTTGCCAGATGAAGGGGTCCCTACAAGACAGTGTTACCAGATCAAGGGGTCCCTACAAGACAGTGTTGCCAGATGAAGGAGTCCCTACAAGACAGTGTTGCCAGATGAGGAGTCCCTACAAGACAGTGTTACCAGATGAAGGAGTCCTACAAGACAGTGTTGCTAGATCAAGGGAGTCCCTACAAGACAGTGTTACCAGATCAAGGGGTCCTACAAGACAAGTGTTGCCAAATGAAGGAGTCCCTACAAGACAGTGTTGCTAGATCAAGGAGTCCTACAAGACAGTGTTGCCAGATGAAGGAGTCCCTACAAGACAGTGTTGCCAGATGAAGGAGTCCCTACAAGACAGTGTTGCCAGATCAGAGTCCCTACAAGACAGTGTTACCAGATCAAGGGGTCCTACAAGACAGTGTTGCCAGATGAAAGAGTCCCTACAAGACAGTGTTGCCAGATGAAGGAGTCCCTACAAGACAGTGTTGCCAGATGAAGGAGTCCTACAAGACAGTGTTACCAGATCAAGGGGTCCCTACAAGACAGTGTTGCCAGATGAAGGAGTCCTACAAAGACAGTGTTGCCAGATGAAGGAGTCCCACAAGACAGTGTTGCCAGATGAAGGAGTCCCAACAAGACAGTGTTGCTAGATCAAGGAGTCCCTACAAGACAGTGTTACCAGATCAAGGGGTCTACAAGACAGTGTTGCCAGATGAGAGTCCCTACAGAACAGTGTTGCCAGATCAAGGAGTCCCTACAAGACAGTGTTGAGATGAAGAGAGTCCTACAAGACAGTGTTGCCAGATGAAGGTCCCTACAAGACAGTGTTGCCAGATGAAGGAGTCCTACAAGACAGTGTTGCCAGATGAAGGTCTACAAGACAGTGTTGTAGATCAAGGTCCCTACAAGACAGTGTTGCTAGATCAAGGAGTCCTACAAGACAGTGTTGCCAGATGAAGGAGTCTACAAGACAGTGTTGCTAGATCAAGGAGTCCCTACAAGACAGTGTTACCAGATCAAGGGGTCTCCAAGACAGTGTTGCCAGATGAAGGAGTCCCTACAAGACAGTGTTGCCAGATCAAGGAGTCCCTACAAGACAGTGTTGCCAGATGAAGGAGTCCTACAAGACAGTGTTGCCAGATGAAGGAGTCCTACAAGACAGTGTTGCCAGATCAAGGAGTCCCACAAGACAGTGTTGCCAGATCAAGGTCCCTACAAGACAGTGTTGCCAAATGGAGTCCCTACAAGACAGTGTTGCCAGATGAAGGAGTCCCTACAAGACAGTGTTGCTAGATCAAGGAGCGCCGGGCATCAGCTAACCTCAACACCTACTGTAACACAAACTTTTCTTTTCTCTGAACCTCCTCTGTTTACCTCCCTGGGTACACTCTCTCTCTCCTCTCTGTCCTCCTCACTCTCTCTCTCAATGTCTTCCTCCTCTCTCTCTCTCTCTCTCTCTCTGTCCTCCCTCTCACTCTCTTAATGTCTTCCTCCTCCTCTCTCTCTCTCTGTCCTCCTCCTCACTCTCTCTCTCAATGTCCCTCCTCTCTCTCTCTCTCTCTCTCTGTCCTCCTCTCACTCTTTCTCCTCTCACTTTCTCTCTGTCTTCCTCTCCTCTCTTTCTCTCTCTCTCTGTCCTCCTCTCCCACTCTCTCTCTCTCTCTCTCTCTCTGTCCTCTCTCTCTCTCTCTCTCCAATGTCTTCCTCCTCCTCTCTCTCTCTCTCTGTCCTCCTCTCCTCTCTCTCTCATGTCTTCCTCCTCTCTCTCTCTCTCTCTGTCCTCCTCTCCTCTCTCTCTCAATGTCTTCCTCCTCTCTCTCTCTCTCTCTCTCTGTCCTCCTCTCCTCTCTCTCTCAATGTCTTCCTCCTCTCTCTCTCTCTCTCTTTCTCTGTCCTCCTCTCCACTCTCCTCTCATCCCTCCTCTCTCTCTCTCTCTCTCTCTGTCCTCCTCAAACTCTCTCTCTCTCTCTCTGTCCTCCTCTCCTCTCTCTCAATGTCTTCCCCTCCCTCTCTCTCTCTGTCCTCCTCTCCTCTTTCTCCTCTCACTTTCTCTCAATGTCTTCCTCCTCTCTCTCTCTCTGTCCTCTCACTCTCCTCTCTCCAATGTCTTCCTCCTCTCTCTCTCTCTCTCTCTCTGTCCTCCTCTCCTCTTTCTCACTCTCACTTTCTCTCAATGTCTTCCTCCTCCTCTCTCTCTCTCTCTTTCCTCTCTCTCCTCTCTAATGTCTTCCTCACCCTCCTCTCACTCTTTCTCCTCACTTTCTCTCAATGTCTTCCTCCTCTCTCTCTCTCTCTAAAAAAGTAAATAAGTGTGTGTGTGTGTGTGTGTGTGTGTGTGTGTGTGTGTGTGTGTGTGTGTGTGTGTGTGTGTACCTTATGCCAATACGTGAGAACAGAACCCCCAAAAAAGTAAAATACGATAAGAAAAAGCTGTTTGATGCCTCCAGTCACCTTCAACTTCACCGAAACGCATGACAAAGATATATACACCTGTTCAGCTGGTCTATACACACACACCGGATAGGTTGGGTTGGGTTTGGTTAGGATTAGGTTGGGTTTGGATGGGTTTGGTTGGGTTAGGTTTGGTTTGGTTTGGTTGGGTTTGGTTGGGTTTGGTTGGGTTTGGTTTGGTTTGGTTGGGTTGGGTTTGGTTGGGTTTGGTTTGGTTGGGTTTGGTTGGGTTGGGTTGGGTTTGGTTTGGTTTGAGTTGGGTTAGGTTGGGTTGGGTTTGGTTGGGTTAGGGTTAGGTTGGTTGGGTTTGGCTGGGTTTGGGTTGGGTTTGGTTGGGTTTGGTTGGGTTTGGTTTGGGTTGAGTTGGGTTTTGGTTAGGATTAGGTTGGGTTTGGTTGGGTTTGGCTGGGTTTGGGTTGGGTTTGGTTGGGTTTTGGTTTGGGTTTGGTTGGGTTGGGTTGGTTGGTTTGGTTAGGTTAGGTTGGGTTTGGTTGGGTTTGGCTGGGTTTGGGTTGGGTTTGGTTGGGTTTGGTTGGGTTTGGTTTGGTTGGTTGGGTTTGGTTGGTTGGTTGGGTTTGGTTGGGTTTTGGTTTGGTTGGGTTTGGTTGGGTTGGGTTTGGTTGGTTTGGGTTGGGTTGGGTTTGGTTTGGTTTGGTTGGGATTGGTTGGGTTTGGTTGGGTTGGGTTAAGTGTTCCAAGTCATCATATTAAGTGTTGTAAATAATCACTTGCAATTTACTTTAGACAACAAGAGCCGTCCAGACACTTCAAAATTAACTGAACACTTTGAGAACAGAAGACGGTGACTATATGGTGGGCAGAGGGTGGGGATGGGAGGTGGGGATGGGAGGAGTGGGGATGGGAGGAGGAGTAGGGGATGGGAGGTGGGGATGGGAGGTGGGGATGGGAGGGTGGGGATGGGAGGTGGGGATGGGAGGGTGGGGATGGGAGGTGGGATGGGAGGAGTGGGGATGGGAGGTGGGGATGGGAGGAGGTGGGGATGGGAGGAGTGGGGATGGGAGGTGGGGATGGGAGGGAGTGGGGATGGGAGGGAGGTGGGGATGGGAGAGGTGGGATGGGAGGGGGTGGAGATGGGAGGTGGGGATGGGAGGTGGGGATGGGAGGTGGGATGGGAGGTGGGGTGGGAGGTGGGGATGGGAGGTGGAGATGGGAGGTGGGGATGGGAGGGTGGGGATGGGAGGTGGGGATGGGAGGGTGGGGATGGGAGGAGGGGGGGATGGGAGGAGTGGGGATGGGGAGGGTGGGGATGGGAGGGTGGGGATGGGAGGGTGGGGATGGGAGGTGGGGATGGGAGGGTGGGGGAGAGGAGAGGAGCGCAAACAGAACCTCACTTGGTCCTTATACACCTGGACACTTTACCTAATATGACCTGACCTGACCTGACCCTAACCTATACACCAAGACACATATAGAACAAATACAGCATACAGGTGACTAATTACAGGCACACACATGTGACTACAGGTAAGGAAAACACACATACACACCTATCTAAAAGGAAAATGTGAACTAAAATATACACACCTGACTAAAAGAGGATAGATCTGAGTAAGTGTTGTATGATTCAGGTAATATAAAGGTAACATTACAATACTTGTGTATGGTGGTAATACAACCACGATAGAGCTGTATACAATGGTAATACAATAGAGGGTGGAGGAGGAGGGTGGAGAGGGGAGAGGGGGTGGGGGGGAACAGATACGGAGAAAAGAAGTGGAGTGGGGAAGAAGGAGGTGAACAGGAAGAGGATTATTTCAAGGTCACAATAGAATGTTGTGGATTAAGTTAGGTTTTAAGGTCAGGCGTTAAAAACTGGTCTCATTTAAGAGGTTGAATGCTTAAACCCAGATAGCGGCGTGTGTGTTATTGTTGTGTGTGTGTGTGTGTGTGTGTGTGTGTGTGTAATCACGTTCCATAACATAGAGATCACTTTAGTCCCACACCCAATTTAAGTCAAATATTATGACCTTCGATTACAAGACACAAAAAGTTCACTGTAGGTATGACGAGACAACTATCTATCTTAATGACCTTTCACACATAGTGACCTTTGACATTAGTGACCTGCCGTGTGACTTTGACCTTTATTGCATATGATAAGTTATTTACCAACTTGCTATATGTGAAAGGTTAACAAGAAGTGATAGTTCCTTCTGTAAAAATATATATACCAGTATTAAATTGGTTCACATACACACATACATACACACACATGCATATACATACATACATACATACATACATACATACATATACACACACAGTACATAAACAGACAACATAAAACATACATAAGACATTCATACATACATAAACATACATACATACATACACACACAGACATACATAAACACACACATACATAAAACATTCAACATACAAAAACATACATACATAAAACATACATACATACATACATAAACACACACATCATCAACCACATGTATAATACACTACCCCGGACAAATGCGCTTCGTCACTACGGTAGTCATGATGTAGTGTATTCGACTAATCATTCTGTCCAGTGTCCATTTGTCCAGTGATATTCTGTCCAGTGTCTATTCTGGCCAGTGTCCATTCTGTCCAGTGTCCATTCTGTCCAGTGTCCATTCTGTCCAGTGTCCATTCTGTCCAGCGTCCATTCTGTCCAGTGTCTATTCTGTCCAGTGTCCATTCTGTCCAGTGTCCGTTCCCGTCCAATGTCCATTCTGTCCAGCGTCAGTCGACAGTACTCGTGTATTTAATAAACACAATGGAGTATAAGGCTTTGTATACCTCAGCAACGCTGTGCGGGGCTAATATCCGCTGAACTGACCGTAGCCACACCGCTGAACTGACCGTGGCCACACCGCTGGACTGACCGTCAACCACACCGCTGGACTGACCGTCGAACCACACCGCTGAACTGACCGTGGCCACACCGCTGGACTGACCGTAGCCACCGCTGGACAGACCGTGGCACACCGCTGAACTGACTGTGGCCACACCGCTGGACTGACCGTGGCCACACCGCTGGACTGACCGTGGCCACACCGCTGAACTGACCGTGGCCACACCGCTGGACTGACCGTGGCCACACCGCTGAACTGACCGTGGCCACACCGCTGGACTGACCGTGGCCACACCGCTGAACTGACCGTGGCCACACCGCTGGACTGACCGTGGCCACACCGCTGAACTGACCGTATTTCACCGCTGGACTGACCGTGGCCACACCGCTGGACTGACCGTGGCCACACCGCTTCGAACTGACCGTGGCCACACCGCTGGACTGACCGTGGCCACCGCTGAGCTTGACCGTGGCCCACACCGCTGGACTGACCGTGGCCACCGCTGAACTGACCGTGGCCACACCGCTGTGGACTGACCGTGGCCACCGCTGGACGACCGTGGCCGCACCGCTGAACTGACCGTGGCCACACCGCTGGACTGACCGTGGCCACACCGCTGAACTGACCGTGGCCACACCGCTGGACTGACCGTGGCCACACGCTGAACTGACCGTGGCCACACCGCTGAACTGACTGTGGCCACACCGCTAAACCGACCGTGGCCACACCGCTGAACGACAGGTGGCCACCGCTGAACTGACCCAGGCCACCGCTGAACGACCGTGGCCACACCGCTGAACTGACCCGTGGCCACACCGCTAACCTTAAGTAGCCACGCTGGACTGACCGTGGCCACACCGCTGAACTGACCGTGGCCACACCGCTGAACTGACCGTGGCGACACCGCTGAACTGACCGTGGCCACACTGCTGGACTGACCGTGACCAGACCCATCATCAAAAGGTCATCTGTGGTCGTACTCACTCATAGGGTGTGGCTACCTCAACCTGTGTGTTCTCTTCTACCAACACGACAACTACCATAACAACTAGTTTCCCACATGCCATTCCACCACCACAACAACAACCATCACAACAACAACCATCATCACAATAAGAAAAAACAACACCCACCACAACAACAACCATCACAACAACAACCATCTACAACAACAAAAACAACCATCACAACCACCCAACAACCATCACCACAACAACAAAAAACAGCACCCACACACCCAAAAACCCCATCACCACAACCAACCACACCACAACAATCACCACCACAACCAACCATCACCACAACAACAACCATCACCCACAACCAAGAACAACAACCACCACCACAACAACATCCACCACAACAACCATCACCACAACAACCAACACAACAACAACCATCCTGCAACAACCCACACAACAATCACCACCACAACAACAACCATCACAACAACCACCACCACAACAACCATCACAACAACAACCACCACCACAACAACATCACCACAACAACCATCACCGCAACAACCCACACAACAATCACCACCACAACAAACAATCCATCACAACAACCACCACAACAACAACTTACAACATCCGCCCACTAGCAACAATCATCCACAACAACAACCATCACAACAAGAAAAACAACCACCACCACAACAACCACTCACAATCACCACCACAACAACAACCACAACAACCACCACCACAACAACCCACAAAACAACACCCACCACCACAACCCACACAACAATCACCACCACAACAACAATCATCACAACAACAACCATCACAGAAAAACAACAACCACCACCACAACAACCCACAACAACCACCAACAACAACCAATCATCACAACAACAACCATCACCAAAACCAACAACCACCACACAACAACAACCCACCAAAACAACAACCACCACCACAACCAACCCACCACCAACAACAACCACCACCAGCAACACAATCATCACAACAACAACCACCACCAACCAACACCGACAACATCACCACCACCAACAACAACCACAAAACAACAACCACCACCACCAGCAACCACACAACAACCACCACCAACAACAACAACCATCACCAGAAAAACCACCAAAGCAACAACAACCACCACAACAACAACAATCATCACAAGAAAAGAAACAACAACCACCACAACAACCACCACCACAACAACAATCATCACAACAACAACCATCACAAGAAAAACAACAACCACCACCACAACAACCCACGCAACAACAACCACAACAACAATCACCACAACAACAACCATCACCAACAAAAACCACAAACCACCATCACAACAACCCACACAACAACCACCACAACAACAACAATCACACAACAACAACCATCACCAGAGAAACAACAACCACCACCACAACAACCCCAAAACAACAACCACCACCACAACAACCACGACAACAACAACCACCCCAACAACAACCATCACCAGCCACCACCACCCAACCAAACCAACCAACCACCACCCACCAACAACAATCACCACAACCAACCATCACATCACCACCGCAACAACCCCACAACAATCCACCACCACCACAACAACCCACCAAACAACAGCCACCACCCACAACAACCACCCACCGCAACCACCGCAACAACAACAATCCACTGCAACAACCCACCAAAAAAACAACAACACCACCACAACAACCACCACCCAACAACAACCACCACAACAACAACCACCACAACACAACCATCACAACAACCACCACAACAACCCACAAACAACAACCACCACCACAACAACACCCACAAAACAACAACCACCACCACAACAACCATCACAACAACCACCACCACAACAACAACCATCACAACCACCACCGCAACAACAACTACCACCACCACAACAACAACCATCCCAACAAAATCACCACCAACAACAACCATCACCACAACACAACCACCACCACAACAACCACCACAACAACAACCACCACAACAACAACAATCATCACAACAACAACCATCACCAAGAAAAACAACAACCACCACCACAACCCAACAACCACCACCAGCAACAACCACCACCCACAACAACTACCACAGCAACCACCACAACAACAACCCACACAACAACAACCATCACCAAAAAAACAACCACCACCACAACAACACACCAACAACAACCACAACAACCACCACAACAACCACCACAACAACACACCACCACCACAACAACCACAACCCAACACACCACCACAACAACTCACTTACATCCTTGTTGCATCACAGACTCATACACATCACTTATAACGATCAGTGAGGGTAACAAGGTCCACACATACCCCGTGCACGCGACTAAACAACCAAATATACAACGCGTAAGCTCATGTACAGGACGTGGATACTGTATTAAAACTACAGTCCAACATTCTACAGCGCATGGAATATTAAAATAATGATTATCTTACATACAAAAAAATATTATGTGTAAAGAGAGAGAATAATTTAACTCTTCCTCCAACAACATACAACCAAGATAATGATTCACTGTCACGTGGTACTGCATCAGTTTGAACGAATAAGCAAGCCAATAATCACAACGCAATAGTAAATATGAGCCAATCAGCGAAGTGTCTAGGAGTTGCAACGCTGGAGAGACGTGCTATCACTACAGATCCGACACTCAAAAGTTTCACCTATCATGAATCATTAATACATATATCATACATCTAAATCATCGTCTATATATCAGTTGGGTTTTCCGACTTTAAATCTTAGACCGGAAATATACGTATATACACAATATCAAACACCGGTAGGTAGATATTTCACAGGGGTTTAGCAAATACTTACGAAATAACTAACTACATAAATACGGGGTTTTTCCTTTCGATAACTCAAATGATAATAAAATAAATTCGTTACTAAACCTAAGTAATTCAGGTTAGCTTTGATGGAATAATTGTAACCTAGAAACTGTAATATGTATAAAGGTGTTTCTTTTGGCTTCTAACACACACACACACACACACACACACACACACACACACACACAGTATTTGGTTAGGTTAGGTTAAGCTGTATCAAGTGGTTGGTTGTTTAACGATATGGTTTATCAACTTAGGTCTTTCTAGTACACAAGTTTTAATCGTGTTTTGTTTATTAACGATAATTAACTAGTTAAACTTCATGGTCTGTGTTAGGTGAGGTTAAGGTTAGGTTAGGTTAGGTTAGGCTAGGTTAGGTTTGGATAAGTTAATGTAGTGTGTTTAGGTTAATATCAGTTTATTCGGGTTAAGTTGGGGGTAAGGTAAGGCCAAGTTAATTAACGTAATCTGTATTGGGTTAAGTTACCGAGGTCAGTATTGGGTTAGGGTAGGTTAAATTAAAGTAGTCTAGGTTAGGTTAGGTTACAGTGGTCAGTATTGGATTAAAATCAGTTTATTCTGGTTAAGTTAGGTCGGGTTACCTGACTGGGAGTAAAAAAAAAAAACAGATTGAGTTTTAACCTTGGCTACTGAGCCGAGCTGTCAATAAGATCCAATCACGATGGAGGGCGGCGGGTAAGTAGGGAGTACAGCCGAGTCATTTATTTAGCTCTCCTTAATTACCTCACTAACAAGACCTAATCATTAAACCACAAGATATAAATTACACCAGGAGATAATGAATGAGACTCGTTAAAGCAAGATAAATTACCACAGGCGTAGAAAGACGAAATAATATCGAAAGGTTAATCGTGAGACAGCGGATGAAAGCGATTGATACAGTTTGGCATCCTGTGTGAAACTATCTTTCTCTAGCTGTGTACTATACGGGGTAACTCATCATTATAACTCACATCAAATTACCATAAATTAACAGACACAGATAAATTATAATAACCAAAACACGAGGAGAGTATTGAAAAGTTATACACATCATCCTGTGTCGTCCATTACCTAAATCCCCATCTGGTGAGCAACGACAATTAGATTAATATTTGTCCTACCTTCAAAAACTATCGCTGACCGGTTCATATATCACAACCGTGAGTGATGTATATTTAACAGTTCATACACATCGAACCGAAACACTAGCACTGAACGCACCGTCACACACCTACAACCGAACACCATGCACTAAGCCAGGGACAGTTTGTTTACTTCCCAGGGTGGATATTGCCAAATACCGCCACTGACCACTCACTCACTCACCACACACTCACTCACACACACTCCTCCGCACTACTCGTTCTTATGGTATATCTTTCTCATATTTCTAACCTTCATATTTTACATTTATATTTAAAATTACATAATCATAACTATTCTTAGTTTTATTAATTTAAATATTATCGCGTTTTCAGGACAATTTTACAACATAGATTTATTAGAGAGAGAGAGAGAGAGAGAGTGGTTAGTTACACCTCAAAACGGTTGACAACGTGATGATAACACCGCTCCCCTCTAAACCTCCCCTCTCCCCTCCCCCCTCCCCCTCCCTCCCCTAAACACCACCGCATTTCATTGTCTTCTGAATTGCGTTTATTTGACCGCATTTACGTGATTTATTTACGGGCGTTTACACAATATATGGCCAAGATTTTACATTATTCTTTCTTGGACGTTTTGAAATAATTTTAATTAAGTTTTCAATACTAGCCAACGTTCACCATACTACTAACGTTCACCATACTAGCCAACGTTCACCATACTAGCCAACGTTCACCATACTAGCCAACGTTCCGATACTAGCCAACGTTCACCATACTTAGCCAACGTTCAATACTAGCCAACGTTCACTATCTGCAACGTTCACAATACTAGCCAACGTTCACCATACTAGCCAACGTTCACCATACTAGCCAACGTTCACAATACTAATACGTTCACCATACTAGCCAACGTTCACAATACTAGCCAACGTTCACAATACTAGCCAACGTTCACAATACTAATAGCGTTACAATACTAGCCAACATTCACAATACAGCCAACGTTCACCATACTAGCCAACGTTCACAATACTAGCCAACGTTCACCATACTAGCCAACGTTCACAATACTAGCCAACGTTCACCATACTAGCCAACGTTCTAATACTAGCCAACGTTCACCATACTAGCCAACGTTTACAATACTAGCCAACGTTACTACTAGCCAACGTTTACAGTAGAGTCTCAGATGAATCTAAACGCCATTCCATCCCTGAGTTACTAGACGCGTTTTATATTTTATTCAGTTCGGTTTTAAAAGGTTTATTTTTGTTTTAAGTTTTGAGAATTTGGTTAAGAACGGTGGGGTTGGGTATAGGAGGGGGAGGGGGAGGGGAGGAGTAGATGGAAGGAAGTAGGAAAGAGGCAATGGGGAGGAAGATTAGGAAGGAGGAGGGAATAGGAGGAGGAAGTAGAGTAGTAGGAAAGGGGTGGAGAGAAAGTGAAGGAGTAAGAAGAGGAAGAAGGGGTGGAGAGAAAGTGAAGGCGGCGAAACAGGAAAAAAAAAAGGTGTAGATGAAGGATGATAATCAAAGGTAATCCTCAACTAATTAGCCGAACACAGGTGAATAAGATCACACGTGCAACACCTCACGCCTGCCTCTTCACCTGTAATTAACGTTTGATCATTTCCAACTAATTCTCTGATTAATTTGAGATTATTTCACCCTAATATTTGTTCTAATTGTTGCTCCTAAGTATACCAATTTGTTATCTTGTAATTCTGTAACGCTATTTTGTCTGTAATTTATGATAACAAAAATGATAATAATAATAATAATAATTCTTGGCATTACAAACACGAAATGATATCAACGTCGGTATGTATGTATGTGTACACTCCCTCACCTACAGGTAATTAAGACAGGTAATTCAGGTGTGAGGTCCAGCTGTGTCGACTATCACTGAGCATTATGGGAAATTATTACACACACACACACACACACACACACACACACACACAGACAGACAGACATACACAGACAGACATACACACACACACGTGATACAGCACCTTCAAGATAAACAGTTATATAATTTACCACTACAGTTATTTTTTTTCCCATTGTTGTGAAAAATATTATCTTAGACTGTACAAAATAGTCAAGGTTCTCCAACAGACTGGTTATTAGACTGTTATATACAGTTCCTTCCACTCAAACATTCCAACACTCGGACACTCTGGTAGTCAGGCCAATTTGCCACTGGACCAATCAGAAGCCAGGCGTTTCTGACACTGGACCAATCAACATTTATGCCCATCTGGCACTTGACCAATCAGCATTCAGACCCATCTGGCACTTGACCAATCAGGCAATTAGTACCACAGATGACCATCCAGTCAAGCACAATCTGACATCCAGTCGATTAGACAGTCCGTCAGTCAACTAGTCTGTCAGTCAACCAGTCCGTCAGTCAGTCTGGTAACTAACTGGTTTGGTGAGTGAGAGGGAAGACTGTGGGTAGAAGAAAAGAAAGTAACTGGAGGATAGAGGGAGGTGAGAAGGGGAGAAGGAGGAAGAGGACGAGGAGAAAAAAGAGAAGGGGAAATAGAGGAAGAAGTGGTTGAAAAAAAGAGAGAGAGAGAGAGAGAGAGAGAGAGAATGTAAATATCGATAACTTCCCAGCTGTCAACACTAACGCACTCTCGTATTTGTCACCGTCAGCAACGAACTTTCCCAACAAGCACCCCCCCCCACCCCCCTCAGCAGATAGCAGAGGTCAAAAGGTCAACCATTACTATTTTTTTTCTTTAACCGTCAATGCAATTTTATCCTTAAACCTTTAACTAATGAATATATTTAAGTGAATTTTAGTGTAATATTAAATACACTTTATCATTTCTATTAAGTGTATAAGGGAAAATTTATCCACTTAATTACATTCATATATCATCACTTAAGAGGAAAATTTAACGTAAGATCTCGTGAGAATTTTTTGAAACGTGTCCTAAGATTTAATTTATCTAGTATGCGGTGGTCGAGTAGATACACCACTCACTTCCCGTCCTAAAGGTCACTGGTTCGCGCCCGGGGTACCACAGTCACTTCAGGTTTAATCTGCAGTATGCTGTATCCACACTGCTCTGGCCTAGGGTATCTACGGTCACCTGTTTACCTTTACCTGAGGAACAAGAGACCGTATCTACTGTCACCTCTCTATTGTCTCTCACCTGAGCCAACCTGAAGAGTTCTCACAGTGGCAAGTAGGAGAATTTTCACCTTACGAGCCTTTGAGAACAATGGGAGAGAGAGAGAGAGAGAGAGAGAGAGAGAGAGAGAGAGAGAGAGAGAGAGAGAGAGAGAGAGAGAGAGAGATGTTTACCGTCAGAATTTGAAGTTGATGTTAATATTGATGGTTTGTTGAATGAGAACACAACGACCACCACCATGACACAACCCAGAAGACTCGCTAAACGACACACGACCTACTAGACGACACACACGACCTACGAAAAGGGAGGGACGACTACAAGGGAACTATACAGATGCCGTTAGCCCCCAGTAGGGTCGTTCATCACAGCTCCCAAGACTTTAATATATAATGTTATGTGTTACTCCTTTGTGCTACCCTCCCCACCCTCTCCCCAACCCCCCCCCCTATCTCCCCCAACTCCCTCCCACTCCTTTCCCCTCCCACCATCTCTCCAATTCCCCACTTTCCCTCCCTTCTCCCCCCTATCCCCCTCCTTCCCCCAACCAAATGGATGTTCAGAAGAGGGAGAGGGAAAGATATGAGAGGAGGGAAGGAGAGGGGGAGGAAGAGGAGGGGGAAAAAAGTGGCAAGAGGAAGTGAGGTAAAGAAAGTGGTAATGACAAAGAGAGAGATGTACCGAATAATGGACACAGGTGTTAACGAAGGACAGGTGTCACTTGCATACACACCTGGATGAGCCAACCGAGCAGTGCGTTGGTATGAGGTGATACTGTAGTGTAGTGATAGTCACCATCACTATTATTCACCATCACTATATACCATCACTATCAGTCACCATCACTATCACTCACCATCACTATCATTCACCATCACTATCACCATCATCATCACTCATCGCCGCTATCACCATCATCACCGTCTCACTATCACCATCATCATACTCATCGCCATACCATCACTATCATCATCACTCACCATCACTATCATTCACCATCACTATAACCATCATCAACACTCATCGCCTATCACCATCACTCACCATCACCACCACCCCATCACACCATCACCATCACCACCAGTCACCATCATCACCAGTCACCACCAGACACAGTAGCGGTGATGCCTACTTAATAGCCCGTGCAGGTGTCGGTCCTCACCTGTCGAAATAGAGGTTTTGTTGAACTAGTGATGTGTTACTTCACCTGTGGGTAAACAGGTGTAGAGAGACAGCTGTAGATACATATGTGAAGACAGGTGTAGAGACAGATGTGAAGAGACAGGTGGAGAGAGACAGGTGTAGAGAAGGGTGTGAAAAGACAGGTGTGGGTAAACAGGTATTGTGGTATAGAGACACCTGTTAGCCACAGACACCTGTTGCTGTAGTTCTCAATACAATCATCACCCACTTACCCCCACTACCACTACCCCCTCCAACCCCCACTACCACTACCCCCTCCAACCCCCACTACCACTAACCCCCTCCAACCCCCTACCACTACCCCCTCCAACCCCCACTACCACTAACTCCCTCCAACCCCCACGACACCAACCCCTCCAACCCCTACCACTACCCCCCTCCAACCCCCACCACTACCCCTCCAACCCCACCACCCCCTCCAACCCCCACTACCCCCCTCCAACCCCTCACTACCCCCCTCCAACCCCACTACCACTCTACCCCTCCAACCCCCACTACACCACCCCCTCCAACCCCCCTCCAACCCCACTACCCCCCCTCAACCCCCTACCAACCCCCACTACCACTACCCCCTCAACCCCCCCCACCCCCTCCAACCCCACTGCCACTAACCCCCTTCCAACCACCACCTGTGCTGGACAGGTGACAAAACCACTACACACCCTAAACGACTCACCTGAATATATCATAGTCATTAATTGAGAACAGACAGACAGATGATTACACATTCACACTTACTTCATATGTAACTGTATATTTTCAGCCTTCTGGCTGCCAAGCTCTTTCAATAAACCGTTAATTATTATTATTATTATTATTATTATAATTATTATTACAATACATACATACATACATACAACTTAATCTTTCTTTTATACTTTTAAGAACAATGAAACATAAAATAATTCTAAATTTTGTATTGTAAATTATGGTAAGCACACGACAATCACACACACACACTACAGCCTTGATCACCGTAGGGTCGAGAACCTTTCTGGAGCTGCTCCCGCTGTGCAGTTGTCCCCCTTGGCCAGTGTTCCCCAAGTCCCTCTCCCCGACCCATCCTCACCACCGGGATATCAACATAATCAAAAGTGACAATTTCGTTTCGGAAAGAAGTGGGACCAGTGATGGACAGTGATGAACAGTGATGAACAGTGATGAACAGTGTTTAAACCAGTGAATTCAGCACTAGACAGTACCAGTGAGAGGTACTACAGGTAACTACAGGACAGGTATACAGACAGGTAAACGACACAAGGACCCGACACCACATTCACCTGGTCACACACCTGAGGAATATATCATAACACCTGTTTCAGTCTGAAACAGGTGTGTGAGGCTGGAATGTGGAGAGGTAGGTGTGGAGAGACAGGTGTGGAGAGACAGGTGTAATGAAACAGGTGTAATGAGACAGGTATGGGAGATAGGTGTGGAGAGACAGGTGTAATGAGACAGGTGTGGAGAGGTAGGTGTATGAGACAGGTGTAATGGGACAGGTATGGAGAGGTAGGTGTGTGGAGAGACAGGTGTATGAGACAGGTGTGGAGAGACAGGTGTAATGAGACAGGTGTGGGGATATGTGTGGAGAGACAGGTGTATGGGACAGGTGTGGAGAGGTAGGTGTGGAGAGAGAGACAGGATGTATGGGACAGGTATGGAGAGGTAGGTGTGGAGAGACAGGTGTAATGAGACAGGTATGGAGGTAGGTGTGGAGAGACAGGTGTGTGGGACAGGTATGGAGAGGTAGGTGTGGAGAGACAGGTGTAATGGGACAGGTGTGGAGAGGTAGGTGTGGAGACAAGGTGTAATGAGACAGGTGTGGAGGTAGGTGTGGAGACAGGTGTAATGGGACAGGTGTGGAGGTAGGTGTGAGGAGACAGGTGTGTGGGACAGGTGTGGAGGTAGGTGTGGAGAGACAGGTGTGTGGGACAGGTGTGGAGAGGTGGGTGTGGAGACAGGTTAATGAGACAGGTATGGGTAGGTGTGGAGAGAGGTGGTGTAATAGGACAGGTGTAATGAGACAGGTGTGGTGGGTGTGGGACAGGTGTGGAGAGGTAGGTGTGGAGGGTAGGTGTAATGAGACAGGTGTAATGAGACAGGTATGGAGGGTAGGTGTGGAGAGACAGGTGTATGGAGACAGGTATGGAGAGGTAGGTGTGGAGAGACAGACAATGAGGCCCGTGGCTTCTA
>NW_024748369.1:0-11715 GCF_018991925.1 Homarus americanus
CTCGAGAAGGTGTATGTGTTGCAGTTCACTTGAGAAGATATATATGTTGTAGTCACTTGAGAGGGTGTATGTGTTGTAGTCACTTGAGAAGGTGTATGTGTTGTTGGCACTTGAGAAGGTGCATGTGTTGTTGTCACTTGAGAAGGTGTATGTGTTGTAGTCACTCGAGAAGGTGTATGTGTTGTAGTCACTCGAGAAGGTGTATGTGTTGTAGTCACTAGAGAAGGTGTATGTGTTGTTGTCACTTGAGAAGGTGTATGTGTTGTAGTCACTCGAGAAGGTGTATGCGTTGTAGTCACTCGAGAAGGTATATGTGTTGTAGTCACACGAGAAGGTGTATGTGTTGTAGTCACTCGAGAACGTGTATGTGTTGTAGTCACTTGGGAAGGCGTATGTGTTTTAGTCACTCGAGAAGGTATATGTGTTGTAGTCACTTGAGAAGGTGTATGTGTTGTAGTCACTTGAGAAGGTGTATCTGTTGTAGTCACTTGAGAAGGTGTATGTATTGTAGTCACTCGAGATGGTTTATATGTTGTAGTCACTTGAGAAGGTGTATGTGTTTTAGTCACTCGAGATGCTATGTATGTTGTAGTCACTTGAGAAGGTGTATGAGGTTGTAGTCACTTGAAGGTGTATCTGTGCTTTAGTCATTGAAAGGTATATGTGTTGCAGTTGTTGAGAAGAATTATCTGTTGTAGTCATTGAGAAGGTGTGTGTTGTAGTCACTTGAGGAAAGATGCATCTGTTGGAGTCACTCAAGAGGTGTATGTGTTGTAGTCTCTTGAGAAGGTGTATGTGTGTTAGTCACTCGAGAAGGTGTATGTGTTGTAGTCACTTGAGAAGGTGTATGTGTTGTAGTGACTTGAGAATTTGTATGTGTTGTAGTCACTCGAGAAGGTGTATGTGTTGTATTAACTTGTGAAGGTGTATGTTTTGTAGTCATTCGAGAAGATGTATGTGTTCTAGTCACTTGAGAAGGGGTATGTGTTGTAGTCACTCGAGAAGGTGTATGTGTTGTAGTCACTTGAGAAGGTGTATGTGGTGTAGTCACTGGAGAAGGTATATATGTTGTAGTTACTTGAGAAGGTGTATGTGTTGTAGTCACTTGAGAAGGTGTATGTGTTGTAGTCACTTGAGAAGATGTATGTGTTGTAGTCACTTGAGAAGGTGTATGTGTTGTAGTCACTTGAGAGAGGAATTAGCTGTGTGTTGTAGTCACTTGAGAAGGTGTAGGTGTTGTAGTCACTCGAGATGGTATATATGTTGTAGTCACTTGAGAAGGTGTATGTGTTGTTGTCACTTGAGAAGGTGTATGTGTTGTAGTCACTCGAGATGGTATATATGTTGTAGTCACTTGAAAAGGTGTATGTGTTGTAGTCACTCGAGATGATATGTATGTTGTAGTCACTTGAGAAGGTGTATGTGTTGTAGTCACTTGAAAAGGTGTATGGGTTGTAGACACTCGAGATGGTATATATGTTGTAATTACTTGAAAAGGTGTATGTGTTGTAGTCACTCGAGATGGTATATATGTTGTAGTCACTTGAAAATGTGTATGTGTTGTAGTCACTCGAGATGATATGTATGTTGTAGTCACTTGAGAAGGTGTATCTGTTGTAGTCACTTGAGAAGGTGTATGTGTTGTAGTCACTCGAGATGGTATATATGTTGTAGTCACTTGAAAAAGTGTATGTGTTGTAGTCACTCGAGATGATATGTATGTTGTAGTCACTTGAGAAGGTGTATCTGTTGTAGTCACTTGAGAAGGTGTATGTGTTGTAGTCACTCGAGATGGTATATATGTTGTAGTCACTTGAAAAAGTGTATGTGTTGTAGTCACTCGAGATGATATGTATGTTGTAGTCACCTGAGAAGGTGTATGTGTTGTAGTAACTTGAGAAGGTGTATCTATTGTAGTCATTGAGAAGGTGTATGTGTTGTAGTTATTTGAGAAGGTGTATGTGTTGTAGTCACTTGAGAAGGTGTATCTATTGTAGTCATTGAGATGGTATATGTGTTGTAGTCACTTGAGAAGGTGTATGTGTTGTAGTCACTTGAGAAGGTGTATCTGTTGCAGTCACTTGAGAAGGTGTATGTGTTGTAGTCACTCGAGATGGTATATATGTTGTAGTCACTTGAAAAGGTGTATGTGTTGTAGTCACTCGAGATGATATGTATGTTGTAGTCACCTGAGAAGGTGTATGTGTTGTAGTCACTGGAGATAGTATATATAAGCAGACACTTGAGAAGTTGTGGCGTGTTTTTAGTCACTGAGATGATATACAGGAAATACTTGAGAAGGTGTATGTGTTGTAGTCACTTGAGAAGGTGTATCTGTTGCAGTCACTTGAGAAGGTGTATGTGTTGTAGTCACTCGAGATGGTATATATGTTGTAGTCACTTGAGAAGGTGTATGTGTTGTAGTCACTCGAGAAGATGTATGTGTTGTAGTCACTTGAGAAGGGGTATGTGTTGTAGTCACTTGAGAAGGTGTATCTATTGTAGTCATTGAGAAGGTGTATGTGTTGTAGTCACTTGGGAAGGTGTATGTGTTGTAGTCACTTGAGATAGTGTATGTGTTGTAGTCACTCGAGAAGATGTATGCGTTGTAGTCACTCGAGAAGGTGTATGTGTTGTAGTCACACGAGAAGGTGTATGTGTTGTAGTCACTCGAGATGGTATATATGTTGTAGTCACTTGAGAAGGTGTATGTGTTGTAGTCACTCGAGATGGTATATATGTTGTAGTCACTTGAGAAGGTGTATGTGTTGTAGTCACTTGAGAAGGTGTATTTGTTGTAGTCAATCGAGAAGGTGTATGTGTTGTAGACACTTGAGAAGGTGTATGGTTGTAGTCACTTGAGAAGGTGTATGAGTTGTAGTCACTTGAGAAGGTGTATGTGTTGTAGTCACTCGAGATAGTATATATGTTGTAGACACTTGAGAAGTTGTATGTGTTGTAGTCACTCGAGATGATATGTATGTTGTAGTCACTTGAGAAGGTGTATGTGTTGTAGTCACTTGAGAAGGTGTATCTGTTGCAGTCACTTGAGAAGGTGTATGTGTTGTAGTCACTCGAGATGGTATATATGTTGTAGTCACTTGAGAAGGTGTATGTGTTGTAGTCACTCGAGAAGATGTATGTGTTGTAAAATACTTGATAGTTGGGCATGTTAGTCACTTGATAGCGTGTAGCAGTGTTAGAAGTCACTTGATAGGTTGTGTATCTATTAGAACATGGAGAGAAGGGTGTATGTGTTGTAGCCACTTGGGAAGGTGTATGTGTTGTAGTCACTGGGAGGTTGCCTATGTTGTCACTTCTGAGTAGTTGCGTATGCGGCAGTAGTCACTTGAGAAGGTGTATGTGTTGTGTCACTGAGGAGGTATGTGTTTGCAGTCACTTGAGAAGGAGTATGTGGTGTAGTCACTCGAGAAGGTATATATGTTGTAGTCACTTGAGAAGGTTTATGTGTTGTAGTCACTCGAGAAGGTATATGTGTTGTAGTCACTTGGGAAGGTGTATGTGTTGTTGTCACTTGAGAAGGTGTATGTGTTGTAGTAACTCGAGAAGGTGTATGTGTTGTAGTCACTCGAGAAGGTGTATGTGTTGTAGTCACTTGAGAAGGTGTATGTGTTGTCCTCACTCGAGAAGGTGTAGGCGTTGTAGTCACTCGAGAAGGTGTATGTGTTGTGGTCACTTGAGAAGGTGTATGTGTTGTAGTCACTTGAGAAGATGTATGTGGTGTAGTCACTTGAGAAGGTATATATGTGTTGTAGTCACTTGAGAGGGTGTATGTGTAGAAGTCACTCTAGAAGGTGTATGTGTTGTAATCACTCGAAAAGGTGTTTGTGTTGTAGTCACTTGAGAAGGTGTATGTGTTGTAGTCACTCAAGAAGGTGTATGTGTTGTAATCACTTGAGAAGGTGTATGTATTGTAGTCACTCGAGAAGGTTTATGCGTTGTAGTCACTTGAGAAGGTGTATGTGGTGTAGTCACTTGAGAAAGTGTATGTGTTGTAGTCACTTGAGAAGGTGCATGTGTTGTAGTCACTCGAGAAGGTGTATGTGTTGTAGTCACTTGAGAAGGTGTGTCTGTTGTAGTCAATTGAGAAGGTGTATCTTTTGTAGTCAATTGAGAAGGTGTGTGTGTTGTAGTCACTCGAGAATGTACATGTGTTGTAGTCACTTGAGAATGTGTGTGTGTTGTAGTCACTTGAGAAGGTGTATCTGTTGTAGTCACTTGAGAAGGTTTATGTGTTGTAGTCACTCGAGAAGGTGTATGTGTTGTAGTCACTCGAGAAGGTGTACGTGCTGTAGTCACTTGAGAAGGTGTATGTGTTGGAGTCACTCGAGAAGGTTTATGCGTTGTAGTCACTTGAGAAGGTGTATGCGGTGTAGTCACTTGAGAAGGTGTATGTATTGTAGTCACTTGAGGAGGTGTATGTGTTGTAGTCACTTAAGAAGGTGTATTTGGTGTAGTCACTCGAGAAGGTATATATGTGTTGTAGTCACTTGAGAGGGTGTATGTGTAGTAGTCACTCGAGAAGGTGTATGTGTTTTAGTCACTTGAGAAGGTATATGTGTTGTAGTCACTCAAGAAGGTGTATGTGTTGTAATCACTTGAGAAGGTGTATGTGTTGTAGTCACTCGAGAAGGTTTATGCGTTGTAGTCACTTGAGAAGGTGTATGCGGTGTAGTCACTTGAGAAGGTGTATGTATTGTAGTCACTTGAGGAGGTGTATGTGTTGTAGTCACTTAAGAAGGTGTATTTGGTGTAGTCACTCGAGAAGGTATATATGTGATGTAGTCACTTGAGAGGGTGTATGTGTAGTAGTCATTCGAGAAGGTGTATGTGTTTTAGTCACCTGAGAAGGTGTATGTGTTGTAGTCACTTGAAAAGGTGTATGGGTTGTAGTCACTTGA
The DNA here is from genome assembly GCF_018991925.1 of Homarus americanus. Classification (NCBI taxonomy): domain Eukaryota; kingdom Metazoa; phylum Arthropoda; class Malacostraca; order Decapoda; family Nephropidae; genus Homarus; species Homarus americanus. The sequence goes on from NW_024748369.1 coordinate 4,923, forward strand.
GAAGGTGCATGTGTTGTAGTCACTTAAGAAGGTTTGTGTGTTGTAGTCTCTTGAGAAGGTGTATATGTTGTAGTCACTTGAGAATGTGTATGTGTTGTAGTCACTCGAGAAGGTATATGTGTTGAAGTCACTTGAGAAGGCATATGTGTTGTAGTCACTTGAGAAGGTTTATGTGTTGTAGTCACACGAGAAGGTGTATGTGTTGTAGTCACTCGAAAAGGTGTATGTGTTGTAGTCACTTGAGAAGGTGTATGTGTTGTCGTCACTCGAGAAGGTGTAGGCGTTGTAGTCACTCGAGAAGGTGTATGTGTTGTAGTCACTTGAGAAGGTGTATGTGTTGTAGACACTTGAGAAGGTGTATGTGTTGTAGTCACTTGAGAAGATGTATGTGGTGATGTCACTCGAGAAGGTATATATGTGTTGTAGTCACTTGAGAGGGTGTATGTGTAGTAGTCACTCGAGAAGGTGTATGTGTTGTAGTCACTCGAGTAGGTGTATGTGTTGTAGTCACTTGAGAAGGTGTATGTGTTGTGGTCACTCAAGAAGGTGTATGTGCTGTAATCACTTGATTAGGTGTATGTGTTGTAGTCACTCGAGAAGGTGTATCTGTTGTAGTCAATTGAGAAGGTGTATCTTTTGTAGTCAACTGAGAAAGTGTAGGTGTTGTTGTCACTTGAGAAGGTGTAGGTGTTGTAGTCACTTGAGAAGGTGTATGTGTTGTAGTCACTCGAGAAGGTTTATGCGTTGTAGTCACTTGAGAAGGTGTATGCGGTGTAGTCACTTGAGAAGGTGTATGTGTTGTAGTCACTTGAGGAGGTGTATGTGTTGTAGTCACTTGAGAAGGAGTATGTGGTGTAGTCACTCGAGAAGGTATATATGTTGTAGTCACTTGAGAAGGTGTATGTGTTGTAGTCACTTGAGAAGGTGTATGTGTTGTAGTCACTTGAGAAGATGTATGGGTTGTAGTCACTTGAGAAAGTGTATGTGTTGTAGTCACTTGAGAAGGTGTATGGGTTGTAGTCACTTGAGAAGGTGCATGTGTTGTAGTCACTAAGAAGGTTTATGTGTTGTGTCTCTGAGAAGGTGTATATGTTAAAGTCACTTGAGAAAGTGTATGTTGTGGTCACTTGGAGAAGGGTGTGTTGTAGTCACTGGAGAAGGAAAAGTTGTAGTCACTTGAGAAGGTATTCACAGTCAATTGAGAAGGTGACCTTTTGTAGTCAATTGAGAAGGTGTATGTGTTGTAGTCACTGAGAATGCACATGTGTTGTAGTCACTTGAGAATGTGTGCCAGTCACTGAGAAGGTGTATCTGTTGTAGTCACTTGAGTAGCTGGTTTATGTACAGTCACCGATAGGCTGCGTGTTGGGTAGTCGCTCGGAGGCTGCATGTGCTGTAGTCACTTGAGAAGGTGTATGTGTTGTCGTCACCGAAGGTGTATGTGTTGTAGTCACTTGAGAAGGTTTATGTGTTGTAGTCACTCGAGAAGGTGTATGTGTTGTAGTCACTCGAGAAGGTGTATGTGTTGTCGTCACTCGAGAAGGTGTATGTGTTGTAGTCACTTGAGAAGGTGTATGTGTTGTCGTCACTCGAGAAGGTGTATGTGGTGTAGTCACTTGAGAAGGTGTATGTGGTGTAGTCACTCGAGAAGGTATATATGTGTTGTACTCACTTGAGAGGGTGTATGTGTAGTAGTCACTCGAGAAGGTGTATGTGTTGTAATCACTCGAGAAGGTGTATGTGTTGTAGTCACTTGAGAAGGTGTATGTGTTGTAGTCACTCAAGAAGGTGTCTGTGTTGTAATCACTTGAGAAGGTGTATGTGTTGTAGGCACTCGAGAAGGTTTATGCGTTGTAGTCACTTGAGAAGGTGTATGCGGTGTAGTCACTTGAGAAGGTGTATGTATTGTAGTCACTTGAGAAGGTGTATGTGTTGTAGTCACTTAAGAAGGTGTATTTGGTGTAGTCACTCGAGAAGGTATATATGTGTTGTAGTCACTTAAGATGGTGTATGTGTAGTAGTCATTCGAGAAGGTGTATGTGTTTTAGTCACTTGAGAAGGTGTATGTGTTGTAGTCACTCAAGAAGGTGTATGTGTTGTAATCACTTGAAAAGGTGTATGTGTTGTAGTCACTCGAGAAGGTTTATGCGTTGTAGTCACTTGAGAAGGTGTATGCGGTGTAGTCACTTGAGAAGGTGTATGTGTTGTAGTCACTTGAGGAGGTGTATGTGTTGTAGTCACTTGAGGAGGAGTATGTGGTGTAGTCACTCGAGAAGGTATATATGTTGTAGTCACTTGAGAAGGTGTATGTGTTGTAGTCACTTGAGAAGGTGTATGTGTTGTAGTCACTTGAGAAGGTGTATGTGTTGTAGTCACTTGAGAAGATGTATGGGTTGTAGTCACTTGAGAAAGTGTATGTGTTGTAGTCACTTGAAAAGGTGTATGGGTTGTAGTCACTTGAGAAGGTGCATGTGTTGTAGTCACTTAAGAAGGTTTATGTGTTGTAGTCTCTTGAGAAGGTGTATATGTTGTAGTCACTTGAGAATGTGTATGTGTTGTAGTCACTCGAGAAGGTATATGTGTTGAAGTCACTTGAGAAGGCGTATGTGTTGTAGTCACTTGAGAAGGTTTATGTGTTGTAGTCACACGAGAAGGTGTATGTGTTGTAGTCACTCGAAAAGGTGTATGTGTTGTAGTCACTTGAGAAGGTGTATGTGTTGTCGTCACTCGAGAAGGTGTAGGCGTTGTTGTCACTCGAGAAGGTGTATGTGTTGTAGCCACTTGAGAAGGTGTATGTGTTGTAGACACTTGAGAAGGTGTATGTGTTGTAGTCACTTGAGAAGATGTATGTGGTGATGTCACTCGAGAAGGTATATATGTGTTGTAGTCAATTGAGAGGGTGTATGTGTAGTAGTCACTCGAGAAGGTGTATGTGTTGTAGTCACTCGAGTAAATGTATGTGTTGTAGTCACTTGAGAAGGTGTATGTGTTGTGGTCACTCAAGAAGGTGTATGTGCTGTAATCACTTGATTAGGTGTATGTGTTGTAGTCACTGAGAAGGTGTGTATCTGTTGTAGTCAGTTGAGAAGGTGTATCTTTTGTAGTCAATTGAGACAGTGTAGGTGTTGTTGTCACTTGAGAAGGTGTAGGTGTTGTAGTCACTTGAGAAGGCATATGTGCTGTAGTCACTGAGAAGGTTTATGCGTTGTAGTCACTTGAGAAGTGTATGCGGTGTAGTCACTTGAGAAGGTGTATGTGTTGTAGTCACTCGAGAAGGTTTATGCGTTGTAGTCACTTGAGAAGGTGTATGCGGTGTAGTCACTTGAGAAGGTGTATGTATTGTAGTCACTTGAGGAGGTGTATGTGTTGTAGTCACTTGAGAAGGAGTATGTGGTGTAGTCACTTGAGAAGATGTATGGGTTGTAGTCACTTGAGAAGGTATATGTGTTGTAGTCACTTGAAAAGGTGTATGGGTTGTAGTCACTTGAGAAGGTGCATGTGTTGTAGTTACTTAAGAAAGGTTTATGTGTTGTAGTCTCTTGAGAAGGTGTATGTTGTAGTCACTTAAGAATGTGTATGTGTTGTAGTCACTCGAGAAGGTATATGTGTTGAAGTCACTTGAGAAGGCGTATGTGTTGTAGTCACTTGAGAAGGTTTATGTGTTGTAGTCACACGAGAAGGTATATGTGTTGAAGTCACTTGAGAAGGTGTATGTGTTTTAGTCACTTGAGAAGGTGTATGTGTTGTAGTCACTCAAGAAGGTGTATGTGTTGTAATCACTTGAGAAGGTGTATGTGTTGTAGTCACTCGAGAAGGTGTATGTTGTGGTGACACTTGAGAAGGTGTATGTGTTGTAGTCAATTGAGAAGATGTATGTGGTGATGTCACTCGAGAAGGTATATATATGTGTTGTAGTTACTGAGTGGTATGTGTAGGTCACTGAGAAGGTGTATGTGTTGAAGTCACTGAGTAGGTGTATGTGTTGTAGGTACTTGAGAAGGTGTAGGTGTTGTTGTCACTCAAGAAGGTGTAGGTGTTGTAGTCACTTGAGAAGGTGTATCTGTTGTAGTCACATGAGAAGGTGTGTGTGTTGTAGGTACTCGAGAATGTGTATGTGTTGTAGACACTCGAGAAGGTGTATGTGTTGTTGTCACTCGAGAAGGTGTATGTGTTGAAGTCACTTGGGAAGGTGTATCTGTTGTAGTCACTTGAGAAGGTGTATGTGTTGTAGTCACTTGAGAAGTTGTATGTGTTGTAGTCACTTGAGAAGGGGTATGTGTTGTAGTCACTTGAGAAAGTGTAGGTGTTGTAGTCACTGAGAAGGGGTATGTGTTGTAGTCACTTGAGAAGGGTCTGCTAGTCACTTGAGAAGGTGTAGGTGTTGTAGTCACTAGAGAAGGTGTATGTGTTGTAGATACTTGAGAAGGTGTATCTGTTGTAGTCACTTGAGAAGGTTTATGTGTTGTTGTCACTTGAGAAGGTACATGTGTTGTTGTCACTTGAGAAGGTACATGTGTTGTAGTCACTTAAGAAAGTGTATCTGTTGTAGTCACTTGAGAAGGTTTATGTGTTGTAGTCACTCGAGAAGGTATATGTGTTGTAGTCACTTGGGAAGGTGTATGTGTTGTAGTAACTCGAGAAGGTGTATGTGTTGTAGTCACTCGAGAAGGTGTATGTGTTGTAGTCACTCGAGAAGGTGTATGTGTTGTAGTCACTTGAGAAGGTGTATGTGTTGTCGTCACTCGAGAAGGTGTAGGCGTTGTAGTCACTCGAGAAGGTGTATGTGTTGTAGTCACTTGAGACGGTGTATGTGTTGTAGGCACTTGAGAAGGTGTATGTGTTGTAGTCACTTGAGAAGATGTATGTGGTGTAGTCACTCGAGAAGGTATATATGTGTTGTAGTCACTTGAGAGGGTGTATGTGTAGTAGTCACTCGAGAAGGTGTATGTGTTGGAGTCACTCGAGTAGGTGTATGTGTTGTAGTCACTTGAGAAGGTGTATGTGTTGTAGTCACTCAAGAAGGTGTATGTGTTGTAATCACTTGATTAGGTGTATGTGTTGTAGTCACTCGAGAAGGTGTATCTGTTGTAGTAAATTGAGAAGGTGTATCTTTTGTAGTCAATTGAGAAGGTGTAGGTGTTGTTGTCACTCGAGATGATGTATGTGTTGCAGTTCACTTGAGAAGGTGTATGTGTTGTAGTCACTTGAGAAGGTGTATGTGTTGTAGTCACTTGAGAAGGTGTATGTGTTGTAGTCACTCGAGATGGTATATATGTTGTAGTCACTTGAGAAGGTGTATGTGTTGTTGTCACTCGAGATGGTATATATGTTGTAGTCACTTGAGAAGGTGTACATCTTGTAGTCTCTTGAGAAGGTGTATCAGTTGTAGTCATTGAGAAGGTGTATGTGTTGTAGCCACTTGAGAAGGTGCATCTGTTGTAGTCACTCGAGAAGGTGTATATGCTGTATTCACTTGAGTAGGTGTATGTGTTGTAGTCACTTGAGAAGGTGTATCTGTTGTAGTAACTTGAGAAGGTGTATGTGTTGTAGTCACTTGAGAAGATGGATCTGTTGTAGTCACTCAAGAAGGTGTATGTGTTGTAGTCACTTGAGAAGGTGTATGTGTTGTAGTCTCTTGAGAAGGTGTATGTGTTGTAGTCACTTGAGACGGTGTATGTGTGTTAGTCACTCGAAAAGGTGTATGTGTTGTAGTCACTTGAGAAGGTGTATGTGTTGTAGTCACTTGAGAAGGTGTATGTGTTGTAGTCACTCGAGAAAGTGTATGCGTTAGTCACTCGAGAAGGTGTATGTGTTGTAGTCATTCGAGATGATGTATGTGTTGTAATCACTTGAGAAGGGGTATGTGTTGTAGTCAATCGAGAAGGTGTATGTGTTGTAGTCACTTGAGAAGGTGTATGTGGTGTAGTCACTTGAGAAGGTATATATGTTGTAGTTACTTGAGAAGGTGTATGTGTTGTAGTCACTTGAAAAGGTGTATGTGTTGTAGTCACTTGAGAAGGTGTATGTGTTGTAGTCACTAGAGAAGGTGTATGAGTTGTAGTCACTCGAGATGGTATATATGTTGTAGTCACTTGAGAAGGTGTATGTGTTGTAGTCACTCGAGATGGTATATATGTTGTAGTCACTTGAGAAGGTGCATCTGTTGTAGTCACTTGACAAGGTGTATGTGTTGTAGTTATTTGAGAAGGTGTATCTGTTGTAGTCATTGAGAGTGTGTATGTGTTGTAGTCACTTGAGAAGATGCATCTGTTGTAGTCACTCAAAAAGGTGTATGTGGTGTAGTCACTTGAGAAGGTATATATGTTGTAGTTACTTGAGAAGGTGTATGTGTTGTAGTCACTTGGGAAGGTGTATGTGTTGTAGTCACTTGAGAAGGTGTATGTGTTGTAGTCACTAGAGAAGGTGTATGAGTTGTAGTCACTCGAGATGGTATATATGGTGTAGTCACTTGAGAAGGTGTATGTGTTGCAGTCACTCGAGATGGTATATATGTTGTAGTCACTTGAGAAGGTGTATGTGTTGTAGTCACTTGAGAAGGTGTATCTGTTGTAGTCATTGAGAAGGTGTATGTGTTGCAGCCACTTGAGAAGGTGCATCTGTTGTAGTCACTCGAGAAGGTGTATGTGCTGTAGTCACTTGAGAAGGTGTATGTGTTGTAGTCACTTGAGAAGGTGTATCTGTTGTAGTGACTCGAGATGGTATATATGTTGTAGTCACTTGAGAAGGTGTATGTGTTGTAGTCACTTGAGAAGGTGTATCTATTGTAGTCATT
>NW_024748370.1:0-2020 GCF_018991925.1 Homarus americanus
CATACCCCTCAACTCCACATTCTGTAACTCATTTAGGTAGATGTCCCTCACTACACATACACTGGACTATGTAATGCTGCAGCGCCACGTGTTATCAAGATATTGCAATATCTGCAAGTTCATGTGTGGTCATTATTATAACAAATGGAGGAATTTTAAAGAGCTATTACACCACCTGTATCATTAGTTGTCGCCAGCAAAGTACTCAGTAGATTATATTTTATTACTGTACTAAAGTTTCAATACCAAGATGTTCCACTATAAGAGTCTTTCAAACTGTGTGGGTGTCTTAAAGACTTTCTACTCTAGGTCTTACACCCTGGAGTAGCTGTACCACATAGGTAATTACTACACAAGGAACTACAAGTTACACCTTGATGTAATTTCATTTACGCCAAACTTATAGGGAAATATTTTTCACAAAGAATTTCAAGTTATACCACACAACAAGTCACATTACAAACGTTCCTTCGGCTTACAGCGTTAAACTTTTGCAACGTCAAGATATTTTTTTCACTGCAGAGGAAAGCATGCCATCATCACCACACACACACACACAAAGACAAACTCCTGTATCCAGATTCTCAAAAGTTTATAAATTAAATTCTTCCCTAAAATTAAACAGACAATACATCTATTTATCATAGAGTATGTGAACAATATCGACGCCATATTGCTACCACCATGCTATATAATTAGTTAGCTTCATAGTGTTAATTATTTAGTTAAAAGGAACAATGCACCAATTTACGATTTATTTATTTTATTTTTCATTTATTTTTATTCTTGGTCCATACTGCAAACACGCTCCGCTTGTGAGTCCTGTCAGCCATTTTGTTCTAACTTTCGGGGATTCTCAAAAATAAGCTATAAATAAATAAATAAATAAATAAATAAAACAAGCATCTTTTAAGTTTTTCTAACCCATGAGCTGTGAGTCTTCATTATATACTTCCAACATTACTGTAAACTAAGGCTAGAGAGTGGGTGTGTACAGTACTAGTGGAGTCAAGACGAGAAGGTATTTCAAATCCATAAAGGGTTTTACAAGGGAGAGTCTTACAAGTGGAGGCCCAAGCAGGTGGGAGAGTCTTACAAGTGGAGGGTCTTACAGGTGGAGGATTTTAATAAGGATAAATACAGCAAGTCTTACAGTTGAATCGCTCAAAGTCGGTAGGAAAACTCTAAGAGTCACTTAACTTCTACCTGGTGTTACTCTGTAATCAAGCTAAGGTATATGTAAGAAGTTGAATATTATCTGGCATATCCATTCCTCTTCCACTATCCCAAGTAGGTGGTGTATTACGGGGCACAGATACTCATGATAAAGAAGGAATAAAAAGAGAAAGATCGCAAGATACCTATAAAATGCGACAGAATATACCCACACATGCGTAATCCTAACCCATCCCAACCCAACCTAACTCCTATCCTTACCCCCAGCTTCACCACACAGTACACAAAGTCATTCTTGGTAATGAATGACGCCTAAAACACCCTGTATCGCCTAAGACACATTTGAATCGGATGGTTCGCTGATCTGTTTTATTTCTTCGTATAAACCAGAGAAGCAAATTAGTTCGTGGGGAACAGTGAGTCGTAAATACTTCTCACACATCAGCTTCTTAATACCCCAGCTGATATTACTTCTGTTGTCTATATCAATCACATTTTATAATGAAACAAAATATGGTTAGTTACTTAAAAATGAAAAAAACATCATACTTAGATACTTAAGAGTGAGGAAAAAGATACTTAAGATACTTAAAATAAAACACTCTTTGATACTTAAATTAGGACAAAATAAAACGGACATAAAGATTTAACTATGAGCGGTGGATATTACGACATGCAACCGCTATCAATACAGAGGCTTATTTAGCCGTGAAGTTCTCTCAGAAACTCAACAAGACAATATGTGGTCACGCAAAATTTCCAGGTTAATTTTAACACCATCCGCCATTTTAAAACCTTGGCACCTGTAGATTAAGAAAATATATGGTGATATTTTTCTGATGGA
>NW_024748371.1:0-10977 GCF_018991925.1 Homarus americanus
TACCATAAGTAAACACTACAATACCACCATAAGTGAACACTACAATACCACCATAAACACTACAATACCACCATAAGTAAACACTACAATACCACCATAAGTAAACACTACAATACCACCACAAGCAAACACTACAATACTACCATAAGTGAACACTACAATACCACCACAAGCAAACACTACAATACCACCATAAGTAAACACTACAATACCACCATAAGTAAACACTACAATACCACCACAAGCAAACACTACAATACTACCATAAGTGAACACTACAATACCACCACAAGCAAACACTACAATACCACCATAAGTAAACACTACAATACCACCATAAGTAAACACTACAATACCACCACAAGTAAACACTACAATACCACCACAAGTAAACACTACAATACCACCATAAGTAAACACTACAATACCACCATAAACACTACAATACCACCATAAGTAAGCACTACAATACCACCATAAGTAAACACTACAATACCACCATAAATAACAGTAATGGTGTACCACCTTCTCACACCTGCACTGATTTACTATTATTTCTTATAGCCTTTCATGTTTTTGATCTCTTTGCCTTTAAGTTTACCTGTGAGAGTCGTGGCCTCTCCTTTACGCCTCCCAGAGGACCAATACACCAGCTCTCGTGCGTTAGACCCCGGGGCAACTAGTCCTCCCTCGCCTGTTATTATAATTAGCTCCTTCAACCCATTGCTGGATATTGTTTCCTCTTTATGATCTTGGTAAAATAAAAACAAGCCATTATTAAAGACAATTTATTAATGCTTTTATGAAGGTTAATTGTCTTACGTGATAAAAGGTAAGTTGTTGATATCATTTAGGTTGGCCGGTGTCTGGTGAGGGAGGTTAGATTTTTTTTTAATTATCTGGAAAATATATGACGCGAATAACTTGATCCAGTAAAAGTCGAGAAGAAAATGACGGAAAAGTTAATTAAATTCCACACGATAATCGTAACTTGATTAAATAAGCATCTAGGTGAAAATTACTGAAGGGTTAATTAAATTTAAATGGTAAGCTTCAAGGATGTTAAATGGACATTGTTGCTGATGGAAACTGATCACTTCTCTCACTAGGAATCGAGGAGTCCTGGACAATGGTTAAGCAAATATACATGATAATTAACGTACCATTACTGATGACTTATGACAATACAAACTCATGCATCATTTATATTACCTTCAATTGGGGTAATTAAGCTAATGTCAACATAATGTGTAGAGGGACTGTGAAATTACCGTCAAATGTTATTGTGTTTTGTGGTAATTGTGAGTTAAAACAAACAATAAATCTGACAAATTACACAGTCTGGTGGTTGTCGCTCTTGCTTTCCTATGGTATAAAATACAACATTAACTCATTAATTAAAGCAACATATATCATTATGTGATAACTTTCCTTGATGTATATGGCTCTCTGGCGTCAGTGTGTGTCGTGTCCTTTCTTCAGCGGTATATAAACATCCCTGGAGACCCCCCCCCCAAGTCACCTCATACAAAGTGAAGATAACGAGATGATCACCGGGAAGAAAATAATAAGAAGAACAGCAATAAAAATGACACGTAGTAATTAGGAGAAAGACAAATAAAAGAGGAATATAAACAAAGAACTTCTCGTGCAGGTTGAAACACTCACAAGAAAATGTTGTATCATTATCATCAGAAACGTGTTTGAGCTCTTTACCACTACCAACTGTGAGAGAGAGAGATTTAAAACCATATCTCACTGTAAGGCGCCACAAAAGCCAAATAAGCACACAAAAGGAGGTTGATGAAACAGTCCAGACATGCTGCCAGATCCATACCAATTAAGACTGTCAACCTAACCTAAAGTAAACTAAACTAACCTAACTTAACCTAATTTTAAGACATTTATCACCAATATAGAACAAGAAAACCGTCATGATAATATATATGGCAGTGTACTCGTCCAGTTCCTCATAAAATACCACGATAAAGAAGAATAGACACAACAGCCAACAGCAGCAGTTATCACCACAAACATCAGCATCAACAATAACAACAAAACTATCAATAACCGCATCAACAACACTAAAATAATAATGGTTGCTCTTCGTGTTACCGAGGATGGCCGACCCAAGGACCAACTAGGCGTGAATCTGTTAAAGGTGTAGAAGCTGTCGCCAACACAACAACCACACCCTGAGTTAACGAGCTGCATGATTCAGTGTCAAGGAATAGTCCAAGAAGACCGGACAATTCGCCAACTGCACTGGCTCACCATAACCCTGGAACACCATCCGCAAATCGATTAACATCCAGGTTCCCAATTACTGCTGGGTAGACAGAGGCAAATGGCTTAAAGACACTTGCCCATAATTTCACCCTGCCCGGGGATGGAACCCGGCTCCGCTCGCTTACCAGACGAGCATGCTGACCATTAATACACCACAGTAACAGCGGCAACAGTAACAATATTAACAGCAGTAACAGTAACAGCAGCAACCATAAGCATGATGGTGGGGGACTTACCAGGTGCGTCACACAGATCCTACCTGAGATCTATTACTGACCCAGGTAGTTGTCCCAAGGTCTGAGGTAAGGGCTGAGAGGGAGGAGTGAGAGTTAGAGTGAGGGAGAGGGCCGAGGATAAAAGTTGAGAGGGAGGGGTGAGAGGAGCGGGGTGAAGGGTGAGGATGAGGGCTAAGGGTGAGAGCTGAAGGACGGAGCCGAGGTAAAGAAAAAAAAATACTCGTTCTAGGTTAATAACTTCTTTGACCACGTCTCTCTCTCACCCTCCCTCTCAAGCCGTCTTTGTTCACTCTGGTTCATTTCAGATAATGACCTCAGCCGTTCCCACAACTACCCAAGCCTCACCTTGACCCGAGTTACCCTTTGACCCCAGAAGTCCCTGAGCCCCGACACCCCACCCCCTCCCCCGTTACGCTGACCAGACCTACCCCCTAATCCTTGGTCTCTCGGGTCATCCTAACTTGGTCAATTTCGGCAGCAGTCGTGAACTCTCGAGTAACTCAGAGTTTAAGTGAGAATCTCATTTAACTTCTGCCTCGATCTTCATCAACAGGTCCCCACACACGCGACCAAACACACACCACGCTTATGTTGTAATCCTTACTGTACTAACAGATTTAAGACGAACTGTATTAACACGGCAAACAGTATTAAAACATTACGATGTGATGACCTTCATGGTGTCACGTGACTGCTGCCGCCAACCACTAAATTAGTAAATAAATCTGCCATAAACCGACGTAAGAGGCAATAAACCTATTCCATGCAGAGAGGAATGTGTTTTATGTCTTAAATTCAACCCATAAACCAAACATTAAAGAGAAATAATTTATATACCTAATTTCTCTCTTCGTTTGTTATTGTTCCTTAATATTATTGTCATCATTATAATAAGCCAATCAACTTCAAAGTGGCCATTAGTAATGTTGTGATATAGTCTGGCTTCAGGTAGTACTAGTCAACATATACTGAGACAAGAGTCACCATGGTTGTAGGTCACCTGAGAGTATTACACATGGGATGGTTTTGGTGATTCTTACTCAGTGTGGCAGCCAAGGTGTTGTACTATAAGAGTCACTGGTTCCCTCACACGGGCCGTCCCAAACTGAACCACCCAAACCCTCACCTCCTTGTCTACCAGAGACTTGGTATACTGAACTCTATTTCCTATAAGATCCATTCTAAGCTCTTTATTCTCACTCTACCTGCAACTTTACACAGATCTATTTACTCTTGATTAAACCATTTCACAAACAGGGAGGTACTACCATCTGGGAAGATATTGGAAGCATAATGTGTTGTTTAATGGTAGACCCTGCTGCCATATGGCATCACAAAAATTGTGACCAAGTCCCAGGTTGCTGATCTGACTTTCTGCCTCATTTACACACAATTGCAGGGTCTTAATTGTTACTCTTACTATTAACAACACAACATACATATATCATTTCTCACTATTGATATTTTATTTTTTATTTTTTGAATTTATTCATGGCTCTTTATTATTACAGGGGGTATTATTATTATTATTATTATTTATAATTTTTATAGACTTTTATTATTACTGTATGTGTATTTTCTTTTATTATAATTTTTTTTAAATATTGTTATTAATTTTATTATTATTATTATTATTATTATTATTATTTTCTTTTATTATAATTGTTATTTATTAAATATATTTATATTAATTTTATTACTATTATTATTATTATTACCATTATCATCATCATTGGCATAATTATTATTATTATTATTATTATTGTTTTATTATATTTTCGCCCCCCGGGTCTTGATGTGGGTCATTAAAAATGACCCGTGCCCGGGTGGGCTAATGCCCTTAAAGAAAGAATCCTTAAAGAAACTTCATATAGGATTTTTTTTTATTCTGTATCTCTATAAATAAACCTGAATCGCCTCCCTGTATCAACCTGTCTGGCTTGAGGATAATTGAACTCATACAGGCTTCCAACACACACTGCAAACCTCAACAAAAGCGAGAGAGCTATTACATATAAGTCATCACCTGTTTAAATGTAAGGTATAAACCTATCTCTTGTTACAGAATTATGCATATTAGTCATCTTTCTTATCCTGGATATACACGATAATGCTTCTATAAACTCTCTTGGTCATAAACATACATACACATTACATATCTATACATTCATACACACTCAAACATACATACACATTACATATCTATACATTCATACACACTCAAACATACATACACATTACATATCTATACATTCATACACACTCAAACATACATACACATTACATATCTATACATTCATACACACTCAAACATACATACACATTACATATCTATACATTCATACACACTCAAACATACATACACATTACATATCTATACATTCATACACACTCAAACATACATACACATTACATATCTATACATTCATACACACTCAAACCTATTTACACATTACATATCTATACATTCATACACACTCAAACATATATACACATTACATATCTATACATTCATACACACTCAAACATACATACACATTACATATCTATACATTCATACACACTCAAACATACATACACATTACATATCTATACATTCATACACACTCAAACCTATATACACATTACATATCTATACATTCATACACACTCAAACATATATACACATTACGTATCTATACATTCATACACACTTAAACATACATACACATTACAAATCTATACATTCATACACACTCAAACCTATTTACACATTACATATCTATACATTCATACACACTCAAACCTATTTGGAACCATATCTGTAAATCCCCACAATGAAAGCGTGGATAAGATAAATCTTGATAAAATCACACATTTGACGATGAATTGAAACACATTCGTTCCATTGCACAGAAACTCGGGTACCCTTCTGTGTTTGTTGATCGTTGTTTTAAAAGGGCTAAAAAATCCTTTCATTCCTCTCAAACCAGACAAGTTCCTACACTTAAGAATATTTTGACTGCCCTATCGTAATGAATTTGTCCCGTTAGTTCAGTCCCTCAAGCTTCTAAATATTAATGTTGTTTTCAAGTATGACTCAACCATTACCAATATGTTAATAAGAAATAGCCCAAGTTTGAATGTAAATGGAAGTGTTTATTGTATTCCATGTAGCAAATGTAATTGTAATTATGTAGGACAAACAGGAAAAACACTGCAGCTCAGAATCAAACAACATAAGTATAATATCAGAACAGCATCTTAAGCAGTGCCTTGTTCCATTCCATGTTAGGAATAATAATCTTTGTGCTTGGGAAAAAGCTAGAAGTATTCAATCATCTTGTGTGCAGAAAAGACTTCTGGTTGAAGCTAGTTTGATTAAGGAATTAAAATCAATAAACCGTAGTGATGGTCAGTTCAAAACTGATAATATGTTACATAAATTTATTTGTCAGTGGCCCAAGGTTAAAAATGCTTTGAAAACCTTTGATCTAGATGTAGGATAGTTATTTTGTGGGTCCTTTTTTCTGACCTGACCTGGTTAGTCACGTCACCACCCTTCTCTTAAGCTCCTCTACGTGTGTGTTGGTGTGTGGATTAGTGGATGTCATCATTATGACCTGACCTCCTGTTTTTAAGGTCACCCTGTATATTTAAGCCTCTCTCTGTCCATGTAATCCAGTTGCCTCTGAAGATGTCTTGAATAAAGACGAAAGCTAAGGTACTCCGTTGTTTCCATTTTCCCGTGTGATTTTATCAAGATTACATATCTATACATTCATACACACTCAAACCTATTTACACATTACATATCTATACATTCATACACACTCAAACCTATTTACACATTACATATCTATACAATTATACACTATTCACTGTCCACATTCTACATTTATACACACACTATACATTCATACACCCAAACACATGTACTTTAACCCACACGAGGAAATACCCCTCACCAAGACACACAATACACTTCCTCGCTCAATACACAAGATTCTTCCATATCCCCGCCTAGGAAGCCTCGGCTCAGGAAGTCGTTTCGTGAAAAAATATAAACAGAACCACAAGAAAAACGAGATCCTCTACCCACTAGCCGAGGAGCCTTTATTTTCTTATTGATATTATTCATACCAGGAAAATATGTGGAAATAATGGTACGTGTGTGTGTGTGTGTATGTTGTTCAACTCTCACCTTCGGTACCTGAAACCTATACAATATACAATTCAGGAAACGACAATATTTTTCTGAGAGGTTTTGTGGAAAAACTGTAAAGGACCTGGAGAGAGAGAGAGAGAGAGAGAGAGAGAGAGAGAGAGAGAGAGAGAGAGAGAGAGAGAGAGAGAGAGAGAGAGAGAGAGAGAGAGAGAGAGAGAGAGAGCTCAAGGGCGTGGAAAACCGCTGAGTAGCATCACAAAAATCTGCAAAGAAAACCGGAAAGAAAGCAAAGGACCTGAGAGGGGAACTAAGAGAAAGTAAAGATGCAGGCAACATAGAAAGGATGAAAAGAAAGATACAAATGATGATCAACTCAGGTTATCTCAGGTAACTGGAAAACTTGACCACAAATGATCACTTGATCAACATATCTTATGAGGCAGAAAGTGGTATTGTATGTAATATTTATGAGAAATATTGTATTCTTGCTTATTCCCTTCTTCTTTCTCTTAATTATCTGGTCTTTCTTCTCTGTCACAACTACAGTATTTGAGTCAGTAAGTCAGGGTGTTCCGCCTGGCACTCTCCCATCCCCCTCCAACAACGTCATTAAATACAAATAAAGGACCACCTTCATGTGATGGTACAGTGTAAGAACCTCCCTCTCCTTCTCCCTCCCTCCCTCTCTCTCCCTCCTTCTCCCTCCCTCTCCTTCTCCCTCCCTCTCCTTCTCCCTCTTTCTCCCTCCTTCTCCCTCCCTCTCCTTCTCACTCCCTCCCTCTCCTTCTCCTTCTCCCTCCCTCCCTCTCTCTCCCTCCTTCTCCCTCCCTCTCCTTCTCCCTCCCTCTCCTTCTCCCTCTTTCTCCCTCCTTCTCCCTCCCTCTCCTTCTCACTCCCTCCCTCTCCTTCTCCCACACAATAATACGGTGTGTGTGCAGGTGAGACAAGGTGGATACAGTCTCTCTCACACAATATAAATCATCATCCTTCAATATATATTTCCTACCTGTAGTCTACCTTAATGTATATAATTGCCTTAAATATTTAACATCATAAGCCACGCCTATGTTGTTTTGCCCATGAGGTAAATAAATAAATCAAACTTCTGGTCGGATGTTCCTAAAATGTTTCTCTTATGTAACGCCGTCATAGTAATCCTCCAAGATGTGACGCAGTACATGTATAATTCTCCAAGATGTGACGCAGTAGTTGTATAATTCTCCAAGATGTGAAGCAGTACATGTATAATTCATTAAATACTGCCACCAACTCTAGACACACTGAACAACACCAGACAACCTAACCTAACACGGGGTTGCACATGTAAATGGCGGTGTTCAGGGGTCGCTCTGTCATGAACAGGTGTTATCGAGTGTTGACAGAATGACGTCAGGAAAAAGTAAATGGAGCATGTTGTATGAAGTTGCATTCTATTTGCATTTTCTTGTGTGTGTGTGTGTGTGTGTACGTAAAACAGGGTGACATGCTTTTGTGATGATCCCAAATCTTGATAAAGTTGGGTACACAAACTGGCATAATTGAATCAAGAATTAAGGTGATGTCATTATATTCATCGTACATCACACATTAATTATGCATCAACTTTAGTATTATAGTAAAAGTCAGTTAACACTCAAAGTTGTGGGACACTCACAGTGTGGAAGTAAACACAAGACCATCACTCACTCATAGTGAGGCGCCGCCCATGTGCTTGTTCACACATTACCGCGGCAGCTGAGCTTCCCGGTGGTACACGTTCTCCAGCACGACACAAGACCGTGCACATACATAAGAGATATCCTCAAGTGTCATGTTGACTACATCTTAGCCACCACCATGCAAAATACGTGTGTAAAATATACATATGACGTTGGTGAGAAACTAAAGCATTGTTCTCGAGGGAGACACAGACTGACTGTGGGAATTTTCCGCCTTGTAAAACCTTTGAGAACAGAGCTTAGCGAGTGATGAGGGTTGTCTCAGTGGAGGCCGGTGTAGCAGGCGTCAGCCACTCTAGGTGGGCTGGGCTCTAGAGTGCACGGTGGCTCATGGTGAAACACACACTAGAGTAATTTGCACCTCTAGAGTGCCTTTTACCACCAGGTGAGATGCACTCTAGAGTGTTTTTCACCATAGTAGAGTGCATCTCACCTGACGGTAAAATGAACTGTAATGAAAAATCCAGAACTCATTATTCTCATTTCTGAGCATTAAAATTTTATTTAAGTATAATGTGCATAATGCTAGTGAATGAGGAAAAAAATGATGATTTATTATTTTAATGGATATTGAAACTGGCGGCATTATGAAGGATTACTTAGAAAAGGAAAATACAGAAAGTATGAATTAAGCTTCCATATTGCACTTGACTCACGTCTGAGTCACGTCACGTCCGGTGTCTAGGTGCAAATTACTCTAGAGTCTAGTGTGTGTTTCACCATGAGGCACCGTGCACTCTTAGAGCTCAGCCCACCTAGAGTGGTTGACGCCTGCTACACTTCACCTTCACTAGCCCCAAATATACTCAGTTGGGTGAAGTATTTGTCACAAGTGCACTTCACTCTCTTGACGATTATGAAGTTCTCTTTGTCTTGTCTGCTGGCGTTTGTTTTACTCCCAGGAGGAATGTGTCCTCAAGATGGTAATGAAGACACCATGTTTATTGTACAACAGTCAGTGTGTGTGTGTGTGTGTGTTTTAGAACAACCCGACTATCAAAAAAGTTCTCCCGTACTGCAAGTCTATAACCAGGACCCATGTCATCTTCAGCATAACTTTATCATTGATGCATAAATACAGGAAGATTCATAAATAAAAACTGTATTAACTTGTATAATATGTTATGAATTTCAGTAAAGTTTATGTGGGGATTTTTTTAGGGTTATTTACAACAAAAAATGATCGCCAAATAAAGAGCAGAACAAAACTACATTAAAATATATTACAATACTGCAAAAGTAACAGTAATGAACGTCTTCGCTTTTAGAATTAAGTTTTGTAAAGCAATATAAACTTAGGCCAGTCAACTGTCCATTACAACTGTAAACATTGAGAGTTAAGATCATTAAGAAGTATAAAGTTGGGCGAGGCAGCTGTTATTACACATTTTATCATGAAGAGTTAAGCTGCATGAAGAGGTATAAACTGTGTCCAAGTAGATGTTCTTACAACGTCAACACTGAGGGCTAAGCTGCACGAAACATAAATGCAAAAATAAACATAGGTCAGGCTGCTGTTCACTACAAATGTCATCATTAAGAGATATCTTGCATGAAACAAAGTAAACTGGGACCAGGGAACCATTCAATACAAATGCAACACGCTGCCTTGGTGTTCTACATTAGCATAAATCGAGGTAGAATGTGTATATTGCAACTGAATGTTAAATCTGGGTGAATAGACAACGGTATTGAGTTTCAGGTGCAGGCAAATTGCATGATACATCAGTGTTGAGATCATGTGCTGTTTAGTCCGAGAGCTTGAGGGAGTGTGTGTGTGTGTGTTTTCGCAGCTCTAAGAGGTGAACTGTAATGTATACATCAGCCGCCTCAGGTAATATGAATTGTAGGAACCTTATAAATATTCTAACAATAAAATGAAAATCAAGGCAAAATTCTATCTATCGCAGTAATACATAATAAAATAAACAATTACCGATCATTAAGCAACATACCAATATAAAGCTGTACAGTAAAAACAGACCTCACGTACACTGTTATAGTACTGTACTACTGTAACATGTGGCGAGAAAGACCTGATACATTCTACTATGATCAGACAGTGGTAACAGCAGCGAGGTGTTTGATAGACTGCGAGTAATGTCAACAAATACACACACACAGACTCTCTTGATCAAAGGACATATTCTTTACAGTGTTAAACAATTAGAGGCCTCAGTCTCACGTGTTAAATTATGGATTATACTGAACAAAAATATCCCCTTAACCGTACTGTAGTGGTCCGATACAACCAATAAAATAAATACCGAACAAAAACGAATATCTTGTTCCAGTATCCTGTACCAGGGAGTCCGGTATTCAGAGTTGTTTTATTGTATGTATAAGAGTCAACATATTCACATCTCATCCGATCATGGTGGGGAGGGGGGTGCGGGGGCGTCTGGGCAAGTCTTCATACAATTATTTACCTTGCCCCTGTCTCCCACCAGTAATTAAAGACTTGGTAATAAGATCCAATTCCAGGGAGGTGTTTCGCTAATGCAGCTGAATGGATAATTGTCTGATTTTCTTGAGTCCTTCCTTTAACACCGGGTCACACAACTCCCTAAGTGAGTGTTGTTGTGGC
>NW_024748372.1:0-10325 GCF_018991925.1 Homarus americanus
CATATAATCAACACCTCACCCACCAGGATTTGAACCCACGATCTTATAATTGTGACCGGGGAACGCTACCTCTGGGCCACCAGGACAATAAAAGTAGTCCTAGACTCTGCTATATTTCACACAAAGCCTGTTCAACGGGCTTATGGCACCGTGAACCTCTAATGGGGACCCCCGTGCCGCTTAGGTGATCAGAGCAACATTTTACCAAATGTGGCTTCGAAACCCGAGGATCCATAGATATGTCATTAGCCCAATAAAGCAAGCAGACTTTTACATATAATCAACACCTCACCCCACCAGGATTTGAACCCACGATCTTATAATTGTGACCGGGGAATGCTACCTCTGGGCCACCAGGACAATAAAAGCAGTCCTAGACTCTGGTATATTTCCACTAAAAGCCTGTTCAACAGGCTTATGGCACCGTGAACCTCTAGTGGACCACCCGTGCCGCTTAGGTGATCAGAGCAACGTTTTACCAAATGCGGCTTCGAAACCACGAGGATCCATATATATTTCATTAGCCCAATAAAGCACGCCAACTTCTACATATAATCAACACCTCACCCCACCAGGACTCGAACCAACGATCTTCTAATTGTGACCGGGGAACGCTACCTCTGGCCCACCAGGACACTAAAAGCATTCCTAGACTTTGCTATATTTCACACAAAGCCTGTTCAACGAGCTTATGGCGCCGTGAACCTCTAATGGGGACCCCCCGTGCCGCTTAGGTGATCAGAGCAACGTTTTACCAAATGCGGCTTCGAAACAAGGAGGATCCATATATATTTCATTAAACCATTAAAGCACGCGGACTTCAACATATAATCAACACCTCACCCCACCAGGATTTGAACCCACGATCTTATAATTGTGACCGGGGAATGCTACCTCTGGGCCACCAGGACAATAAAAGCAGTCCTAGACTCTGCTATATTTTACACAAAGCCTGTTCAACGAGCTTATGGCGCTGTGAACCTCTAATGGGAACACCCGTGCCGCCGGGATCAGAGCAACGTTTTACCAAATCTTGACTTCGAAACGAGGATCATATATATATTTCATTAGCCCAATAAAACACGCCGGACTTCTGCATATAATCAACACCTCACCCCACAGGAGTTGAACACGATCTTCTAATTGTGACCGGGGAATGCTACCTCTGGGTCACCAGGAAACTAAAAGCAATCCTAGACTCTGCTATATTTCACACAAAGACTGTTCAACGAGCTTTTGGCGCCGTGAACCTCTAATGGGGACCACCCGTGCCGTTTAGGTGATCAGAGCAACGTTTTACCAAATGCGGCTTCGAAACACGCAGATCCATATACATTTCATTAGCCCAATAAAGCACGCGGACTTCTACATATAGTCAACACCTCACCCCACCAGGATTTGAACCCACGATCTTATAATTGTGACCGGGGAATGCTACCTCTGGGCCACCAGGACAATAAAAGCAGTCCTAGACTCTGCTATATTTCACACAAAGCCTGTTCAACGAGCTTATGGCGCCGTGAACCTCAAATGGGGACCACGAGTGCCGCTTAGGTGATCAGACCAACATTTTACCAAATGCGGCTTCGAAACAAGAAGGATCCATATATATTTCATTAGACCAATAAAGCACGCGGACTTCTACATTTAATCAACACCTCACCCCACCAGGATTTGAACCCACGATCTTATAATTGTGACCGGGGAACGCTACCTCTGGGCCACCAGCACAATAAAAGCAGTCCTAGACTCTGCTATATTTCACACAAAGCCTGTTCAACGAGCTTATGGCGCAGTGAACCTCTAATGGTGACCACCCATGCCGCTTAGGTGATCAGAGCAACGTTTTACCAAATGTGGCTTCGCAACCCGAGGATCCATATATATTTCATTTGACCATTAAATCACGCGGACTTCTACATATAATCAACACCTCACCCCACCAGGATTTGAACCCACGATCTTATAATTGTGACCGGGGAACGCTACCTCTGGGCCACCAGGACAATAAAAGCAGTCCTAGACTCTGCTATATTTCACACAAAGCCTGTTCAACGGGCTTATGGCGCCGTGAACCTCTAATGGGGACCCCCCGTGCCGCTTAGGTGATCAGAGCAACGTTTTACCAAATGTGGCTTGGAAACACGATGATCCATATATATTTCATTAGACCATTAAAGCACGCGGACTTCAACATATAATCAACACCTCACCCCACCAGGATTTGAACCCACGATTTTATAATTGTGACCGGGGAACGCTACCTCTGGGCAACCAAGACAATAAAAGCAGTCCTAGACTCTGCTATATTTCACACAAAGCCTGTTCAACGGGCTTATGGCACCGTGAACCTCTAATGGGGACCACCTGTGCCGCTTAGGTGATCAGAGCAACGTTTTACCAAATGCGGCTTCGAAATACGAGGATTCAAATATATTTCATTAGCCCAATAAAGCAAGCAGACTTCTACATATAATCAACACCTCACCCCACCAGGATTTGAACCCCCGATCTTATAATTGTGACCGGGGAATGCTACTTCTGGGCCACCAGGACAATAAAAGCAGTCCTAGACTCTGTTATATTTCACACAAAGCGTGTTCAACGAGCTTATGGCGCCGTGAACCACTATAGGGGACCAACCGTGCCGCTTAGGTGATCAGAGCAACGTTTTGCCAAATGCGGCTTCGAAACACGAGGATCCATATATATTTCATTAGCCCAATAAAGCACGCCAACTTCTTCATATAATCAACACCTCACCCCACCAGGACTCGAACCAACGATCTTCTAATTGTGACCGGGGAACGCTACCTCTGGCCCACCAGGACACTAAAAGCATTCCTAGACTTTGCTATATTTCACACAAAGCCTGTTCAACGAGCTTATGGCGCCGTGAACCTCTAATCGGGACCCCCCGTGCCGCTTAGGTGATCAAACCTTGTTTTACCGTCACAACTTCCAGGCTCTGAGATCCATATATATTTCATTAGCCCAATAAAGCACGCGGACTTCTTCATATAATCAACACCTCACCCCACCAGGATTCGAACCAACGATCTTCTAATTGTGACCGGGGAACGCTACCTCTGGCCAACCAGGACACTAAAAGCATTCCTAGACTTTGCTATATTTCACACAAAGCCTGTTCAACGAGCTTATGGTGCCGTGAACCTCTAATGGGGACCCCCCGTGCCGCTTAGGTGATCAGAGCAGCGTTTTACCAAATGTGGCTTCGAAACCCGAGGATCCATATATATTTCATTAGACCATTAAAGCACGCGGACTTCAACATATAATCAACACCTCACCCCACGAGGATTTGAACCCACGATCTTATAATTGTGACCGGGGAATGCTACCTCTGGGCCACCCAGGACAATAAAAGCAGTCTAGACTCTGCTATATTTCACACAAAGCCTGTTCAACGAGCTTTTGGCCCCGTGAACCGCTAATGGGGACCACCCGTGCCGCTTAGGTGATCAGAGCAACGTTTTACCAAATGCGGCTTCGAAACACGAGGATCCATATATATTTCAGTAACCCAATAAAGCACGGGGACTTCTACATATAATCAGCACCTCACCCCACCAGGATTTGAACCCACGATCTTCTAATTGTGACCGGGAAACGCTACCTCTGGGCCACCAGGACAATAAAAGCAGTCCTAGACTTTGCTATATTTCACACAAAGCCTGTTCAACGGCTTATGGCGCCGTGAACCTCCTGTGGGGACCCCCGTGCGCTTAGGTGATCAGAGCAACGTTTTACCGTGCGGCTTCGAAACAAGGAAGGATCCGCCCTATGTTTCACGTTTTTGACCATTAAAAGCCGCCTTGAGACTTCAGCATATAATCCAACACCTCACCCCACCAGGATTTGAACCCACGATCTTATAATTGTGACCGGGGAACGCTACCTCTGGGCCACCAGGACAATAAAAGTAGTCCTAGACTCTGCTATATTTCACACAAAGCCTGTTCAACGGGCTTATGGCACCGTGAACCTCTAATGGGGACCACCCGTGCCGCTTAGGTGATCAGAGGAACGTTTTACCGTCGCGGCCAGAAGCGAGATCATATATATTTCATTAGACCATTAAAGCACGCGGACTTCAACATATAATCAACACCTCACCCCACCAGGATTTGAACCCACGATCTTATAATTGTGACCGGGGAACGCTACCTCTTGGCCACCAGGACAATAAAAGTAGTCCTAGACTCTGCTATATTTCACACAAAGCCTGTTCAACGGGCTTATGGCACCGTGAACCTGTAATGGGGACCACCCGTGCCGCTTAGGTGATCAGAGGAACGTTTTACAAAATGCGGCTTCGAAACAAGGAGGATCCATAAATATTTCATTAGCCCAATAAAGCAAGCAGGACTTCTACATATAATCAACACATCACCCCACCAGGATTTAAACCCAAGAGCTTATAATTGTGACCGGAGAACGCTACCTCTGGGCCACCAGGACAATAAAAGCAGTCCTAGACTCTACTATATTTCACACAAAGCCTGTTTAACGAGCTTATGGCGCCGTGAACCTCTAATGCGGACCACCCGTGCCGCTTAGGTGATCAGAGCTACGTTTTACCAAATGCGGCTTCGAAACACGAGGATCCATATATATTTCATTAGCCCAATAAAGCAAGCGGACTTCTCCATATAATCAACACCTCACCCACAGGATTTGAACCGGTCTTATAATTGTGACCGAGACGCTACCTCTCTGGGCCACCAGGACAATAAAAAGCAGTCCTAGACTCTGCTATATTTCACACAAAGCCTGTTCCAGCGAGCTTATGGCACCGTAGACCTCTAATGGGGACCACCCGTGCAGCAGGGGATCAAGGAACGTTTACCGTCACGGCTGAAACAAGGGAGGATCCGCAAATATTTCATTGGCCAATAAAGCACGCGGACTTCTACATTTAATCAACACCTCACCCCACCAGGATTTGAACCCACGATCTTATAATTGTGACCGGGGAACGCTACCTCTGGGGCACCAGGACAATAAAAGCAGTCCTAGACTCTGCTATATTTCACACAAAGCCTGTTCAACGAGCTTATGGCGCAGTAAACCTCTAATGGGGACCACCCATGCCGCTTAGGTGATCAGAGCAACGTTTTACCAAATGTGGCTTGGAAACACGAGGATCCATATATATTTCATTAGACCATTAAAGCACGCGGACTTCAACATATAATCAACACCTCACCCCACCAGGATTTGAACCCACGATCTTATAATTGTGACCGGGGAACGCTACCTCTGGGCCACCAGGACAATAAAAGTAGTTCTAGACTGCTATATTTCACACAAAGCCTGTTCAACGGGCTTATGGCACCGTGAACCTCTAATGGGGACCACCCGTGCCGCTTAGGTGATCAGAGGAACGTTTTACCAAATGCGGCTTCGAAACAAGGAGGATCCATAAATATTTCATTAGCCCAATAAAGCAAGTAGACTTTTACATATAATCAACACCTCACCCCACCAGGATTTGAACCCACGATCTTATAATTGTGACCGGGGAATGCTACCTCTGGGCGACCAGGACAATAAAAGCAGTCCTAGACTCTGGTATATTTCACACAAAGCCTGTTCAACGAGCTTATGGCGCCGTGAACCTCTAATGGGGACCCCCATGCCGCTTAAGGTAATCAGAGCAACATTTACCAAATGTGGCTTTGACCGAGGATCCCATATATATTTCATTAGACCACCATTAAAAACGCGGACTTCAACATATAATCAACACCTCTCACCCCACCAGGATTTTGCAACCCGCGATCTTATAATTGTGACCGAGAGCGCTACCTCTGGGCCACCAGGATAATAAAAGCAGTCTAGACTCTGCTATATTTCACACAAAGCCTGTTCAACGAGCTTATGGCACCGTGTGAACCTCCTAATAGGGACCACCCGTGCCGCTTAGGTGATCAGAGCAACGTTTACCAAATGTGGCTTCGGAAACAAGGAGGATCATAAATATTTCATTAGCCCAATAAAGCAAGCAGACTTCTACATATAATCAACACCTTACCTGGGATTCGAACCCACAATCTTATAATTGTGACCGGGAAAAGCTACCTCTGGGCCACCAGGAGACTAAAAGCAGTCCTAGACTCTGTTATATTTCACACAAAGCGTGTTCAACGAGATTATGGCGCCATGAAGCTCTAATGGGGACCACCAGTGCCGCTTAGGTGTTCAGAGCAACGTTTTACCCAATCCGGCTTCGAAATACGAGGATCCATATATATTTCATTAGCCCAATATAGAACGCGGACTTCTATATATAATCAACACCTCATCCCACCAGGATTCGAACCCACAATCTTATAATTGTGACCGGGAAATGCTACCTCTGGGCCACCAGGAGACTAAAAGCAGTCCTAGACTCTGTTATATTTCTCACAAATCTTGTTCAACGAGATTAAGGCGCATGAAGCTCTAATGGGGACCACCAGTGCCGCTTAGGTGTTCAGAGCAACGTTTTACCAAATCCGGCTTCGAAACACGAGGATCCATATATATTTCGATAGACCATTAAAAAACGCAGCGGACTTCAACGCCTCATCAACACCTCACCCCACAGGATTTGAACCCACGATCTTATAATTGTGACGAGAATGCTACCTCTGGGCCACCAGGACAATAAAAGCAGTTCTAGACTCTGGTATATTTCACACAAAGCCTGTTCAATGAGCTTATGGCGCCGTGAACCTCTAATGGGGACCCCCGTGCCGCTTAGGTGATCAGAGCAACGTTTTACCAAATGTGGCTTCGAAACCCGAGGATCCATATATATTTCATTAGACCATTAAAGCATGCGGACTTCAACATATAATCAACACCTCACCCAACCAGGATTTGAACCCACGATCTTATAATTGTGACCGGGGAACGCTACCTCTGGGCCCCCAGGACAATAAAAGTAGTCCTAGACTCTGCTATATTTCACACAAAGCCTGTTCAACGGGCTTATGGCACCGTGAACCTCTAATGGGGACCACCCGTGCCGCTTAGGTGATCAGAGGAACGTTTTACCAAATGCGGCTTCGAAACAAGGAGGATCCATAAATATTTCATTAGCCCAATAAAGCAAGCAGACTTTTACATATAGTCAACACCTCACCCCACTAGGATTTGAACCCACGATCTTATAATTGTGACCGGGGAATGCTACCTCTGGGCCACCAGGACAATAAAAGCAGTCCTAGACTCTGGTACATTTCACACAAAGCCTGTTCAACGAGCTTATGGCGCCGTGAACCTCTAATGGGGACCCCCCGTGCCGCTTAGGTGATCAGAGCAACATTTTACCAAATCCGGCTTGGAAACACGAGGATCCATATATATTTCATTAGCCCAATAAATCACTCGGACTTCTACATATAATCAACACCTCACCCTACCAGGATTTGAACCCACGATCTTATAATTGTGACCGGGGAACGCTACCTCTGGGCCACCAGGACAATAAAAGCAGTCCTAGACTCTGCTATATTTCACACAAACCCTGTTCAACGAGCTTATGGCACCGTGAACCTCTAATGGGGACCACCCGTGCCGCTTAGGTGATCAGAGCAACGTTTTACCAAATGCGGCTTCGAAACAAGGAGGATCCATAATATTTCATTAGCCCAATAAAGCAAGCAGACTTTTACATATAATCAACACCTCACCCCACCAGGATTTGAACCCACGATCTTATAATTGTGACCGGGGAATGCTACCTCTGGGCCACCAGGACAATAAAAGCAGTCCTAGACTCTGCTATATTTCACACAAAGCCTGTTCAACGAGCTTATGGCGCCGTGAACCTCTAATGGGGACCCCCCGTGCCGCTTAGGTGATCAGAGCAACATTTTACCAAATGTGGCTTCGAAACCCGAGGATCCATATATATTTCATTAGACCATTAAAGCACGCGGACTTCAACATATAATCAACACCTCACCCCACCAGGATTTTAACCCACGATCTTATAATTGTGACCGGGGAACGCTACCTCTGGGCCACCAAGACAAGAAATGCAGTCCTAGACTCTGGTATATTTCACACAAAGCCTGTTCAACGAGCTTATGGCGCGGTGAAACTCTAATTGGGACCACCCGTGCAGCTTAGGTGATCATTGCAACGTTTTACCAAATCCGGCTTCGAAACACGAGGATCCATATATATTTCATTAGCCCAATAAAGCATGCGAACTTCTACATATAATCAACACCTCACCCTATCAGGATTCAAACCCACGATCTTATAATTGTGACCGGGGTATGCTACCTCTAGGCCACCAGGACAATAAAAGCAGTCCTAGACTCTACTATATTTCACACAAAGCCTGTTCAGCAGGCTTATGGTGCCGTGAACCTCCTAATGGGGACCCCGTGCCGCTTAGGTGATCAGACCACCGTTTTTCCAAATGCGGCGTCGAAACAAGGAGGATTCATATATATTTCATTAGCCCAATAAAGCACGCGGACTTCTACATATAATCAACACCTCACCCCACCAGAATTTGAACCCACGAACTTATAATTGTGACCGGGGAACGCTACCTCTGGGCCACCAGGACAATAAAAGCAGTCCTAAACTCTGCTATATTTCACACAAAGCCTGTTCAGCGAGCTTATGGCGCCGTGAACCTCTAATAGGGACCACCCGTGCCGCTGAGGTGATCAGAGCAACGTTTTACCAAATCCGGCTTCGAAACACGAGGATCCATATCTATTTTATTAGCCCAATAAAGCACGCAGATTTCTACATATAATTAACACCTCACCCCACCAGGATTCGAACCCACGATCTTATAATTGTGACCAGGGAATGCTACCTGTGGACCACCAAGACACTAAAAGCAGTTCTAGACTCTGCTATATTTCACACAAAGCCTGTTCAACGAGCTTATGGCGCCGTGAATCTCTATAGGGACCCCCTTGCCGCTAGTGATAGAGCAACGTTTTGCAAGTAGGCACAAAACAGAGCATCCATATATTTCAAAATTAGACCATTAAAAGCACGGACTTCCAACATATAATCAACACCTCACCCCACGGTTGGATCACGATCTTATAATTGTGACAGGGAATGCTACCTCTGGGCCACCAGAGCCAATAAAGCAGTCCTAGACTCTGCTATATTTCACACAAAGCCTGTTCCAGCGAGCTTATGGCCGTGAACATAATGAGGGACCCCGTGCGCTTAGGTGATCAGAGCAACGTTTTTACCAAATGTGGCCGAAACCCGAGGATCCATATATATTTCATTAGACCATTAAAGCATGCGGACTTCAACATATAATCAACACCTCACCCCACCAGGATTTGAACCCACGATCTTATAATTGTGACCGGGGAACGCTACCTCTGGGCCACCAGGAAAATAAAAGTAGTCCTAGACTCTGCTATATTTCACACAAAGCCTGTTCAACGGGCTTATGGCACCGTGAACCTCTAATGGGGACCACCCGTGCCGCTTAGGTGATCAGAGGAACGTTTTACCAAATGCGGCCTCGACACAAGGAGGATCCATAAATATTTCATTAGCCCAATAAAGCAAGCAGACTTTTACATATAATCAACACCTCACCCCACCAGGATTTGAACCCACGATCTTATAATTGTGACCGGGGAATGTTACCTCTGGGACGCCAGGACAATAAAAGCAGTCCTAGACTCTGGTATATTTCACACAAAGCCTGTTCAACGAGCTTATGGCGCCGTGAACCTCTAATGGGGACCCCCCTTGCCGCTTAGGTGATCAGAGCAAAGTTTTACCAAATGTGGCTTCGAAACCCGAGGATCCATATATATTTCATTAGACCATTAAAGCACGCGGACTTCAACATATAATCAACACCTCACCCCACCAGGATTTGAACCCACGATCTTATAATTGTGACCGGGGAACGCTACCTCTGGGCCACCAGGACAATAAAAGCAGTCCTAGACTCTGCTATATTTCACACAAAGCCTGTTCAACGAGCTTATGGCACCGTGAACCTCTAATGGGGACCACCCGTGCCGCTTAGGTGATCAGAGGAACGTTTTAACAAATGCTGCTTCGAAACAAGGAGGATCCATAAATATTTCATTAGCCCAATAAAGCAAGCAGACTTTTACATATAATCAACACCTCACCCCACCAGGATTTGAACCCACGATCTTATAATTGTGACCGTGGAACGCTACCTCTGGGCCACCAGGACACTAAAAGCATTCCTAGACTCTGCTATATTTCACACAAAGCCTGTTCCATGAGCTTATGGCGCCGTGAACCTCTAATGGGGACCACCCGTGCCGCTT
>NW_024748373.1:0-8991 GCF_018991925.1 Homarus americanus
AATCGAAACATAATAAATAAATAAATAAATTCTGCGTGGAGTACTTTTACACCCACTGCAAAGTGACATACATGGAGTGTGTTTGGGCTTCATTTCATGTTTGCAGCACGCCTATTTCATGTAAACAATTTATTTTATTTTATTGTATTTTATTGTATTTTCTTTTATTTTATTTATTTATTTACTTACTTATTCTTTATATATTTATTTGTTACTAGTTCTTGTTTGTTGCACCCACCCACCTCCCGAATTGATGACCTACTATACATTCGTGCCTGCACGAATGTTACCAACTTACCGTTAGGCGATTTGGGTAACCGAAATTAACGCTCTCCTACCACCAACCATTTCGATTGTCATGAAAATTATCTTCAGAACAGTTCTTTGGCCCTGAGAAGGGCCGAGTTATAGATGTCTGGTAGGTTTTGTTGTGCTTTTTCTTTTTCCCCAAGGAAGAGGACTTAAGCACGCTCTCCGCGGATGCGCCGGGCCAGCTGGATGTCCTTGGGCATGATGGTAACGCGCTGGGCGTGAATGGCACACAGGTTGGTGTCCTCGAAAAGACCCACCAGGTAAGCCTCAGAGGCTTCCTGCAGAGCCATGACGGCAGACGACTGGAAGCGCAGGTCAGTCTTGAAATCCTGGGCGATCTCACGCACCAGGCGCTGGAAGGGCAGCTTCCTGATGAGTAGCTCTGTGCTCTTCTGGTAACGACGGATCTCACGAAGGGCGACGGTTCCGGGCCTGTAACGATGGGGCTTCTTGACACCACCGGTGGCTGGGGCGGACTTGCGAGCTGCCTTGGTGGCAAGCTGCTTCCGTGGAGCCTTGCCTCCGGTGGACTTGCGGGCAGTCTGTTTAGTACGGGCCATCTCGACGACGAAATAGTCAATACGGGCGGCCCGGCAGGCGGGCGGGCTTATATACAGACATTCTCCACCTCAGTGGCCACCTCATTGGCCACGAGTGCCGCATGCGTCATCCGCAAGCTACGCCCCACCTCCAAGAGGGAGGGACGGCCTTGGATGAACGATACTACCGCTGCGTCCACAGCACGCCACCTACTCCCACCACACCGTGGGCGAAGCCACACCAGGACCACCTGTAGTAGCAACCACAACAACATGACTTGACGAGGCAAAGGAGGCAAGGGACTTGGAAAGGGTGGCGCCAAGCGTCATCGTAAGGTGCTTCGTGACAACATCCAGGGTATCACCAAGCCCGCCATTCGTCGTCTAGCTCGGCGTGGAGGTGTTAAACGTATATCCGGCCTCATCTACGAGGAGACCCGCGGCGTCCTCAAGGTGTTTCTGGAGACCCGCGGCGTCCTCAAGGTGTTTCTGGAGAACGTCATCCGTGACGCCGTCACCTACACCGAGCACGCAAAAAGGAAGACCGTCACCGCCATGGATGTGGTGTATGCCCTGAAACGGCAGGGCCGCACCCTTTATGGTTTTGGTGGTTAATCAACCTGATTGACGGGCGCACACCACCACCACCACGACAAAGAAATATACGGACCTAATTTTAGGTCCACATTTAAATCGCTAAAGAGTTGGTTAGACACTGAGTAAATCGTTGAAAATAAATTCAATAACATGTTCCTCTCTAATTCTGGAATTGTAACGTCACCGAACCTCACGAAATGTAACCCAATGTAGTTTATAATCTATCCTAACATGACATAACGTAACCACGCACTATATTACTTCGGTAAGAGTATTGAGTTTTAATACGCAAAGTTGCAGTTATCATTCATACATACATACATAACATGCTAGTGGCAGGGGGGATTGAAGTGAATTTTAGGAGGAGAGAATAGGTGCAGTGGCTAAACAGTGCTTGCGTGAGGGACTTTAAGCAGCAACTCGCCTGGATGCGGCAGGATAGAGTCAGGTCAAGCGTCCGGTGCATGTTGGGTTCCGCCATGGTTTCTCAGTGTTTGGTCGGCTTGATTGTGTGTGTTGTTTTCTTGTTTGGAGGAAATGTCTTGGTATTCTTCTTCTTAGCTTGAAGTTGATTTTCTTCTAACTCTTCTCCTCTTGTTGTTCGTCTTCCTCGTGTCTGCTATCATTCTGTAAAGACTCTCTATATGTATGTAGGTATGAGTGAGTAACAGTTGCCGGTTACAGTGATACTTCATATTCGCTGGTGTTGTACTGTATGGCTTCGGTATTTCTTAATATACAAACAGCACCGTTAGTGGATTGAGGTATTTAAAAACCAGCCTGCATTACTTATATATAGAAATAAATAATGTGGCTTGGACAATAATGACGACTACTCTCTCCTACCTTCCCCAAACAAGGGCTTTTCGAAAGTATACATTGGACACAAATGACTTAGTACATCATAAATTGGTGGTTTAACAAAAGCCCTCATTAGAGAAAGGTGAAGGAGCACACAGTGAACATACAGATTAATGTTTGCACGCGTAGATCATGTAAGGTGAGATGTTGAACACCAGACACGTAGTGTAGTAACTCCCTCACAGATGGCGTTATGAGGGGCCTGATGATGTAGCAGTTACCTCACAGATGGTGTTATGAGGAAATTCACATGATGATGCTGTAGCAAAACATTCACTACGTGTTGTCGTAGCATCTTGGGGACACCACGTGGTCGACATGACTCACTCATTCAAGTGGGTGAGGTGTGGTCCCAGGCCTCTCTATCGTGGAGTCTCAGGGGAAGTATAACTGGGTACCTGGGACCTCACTGTGTGAAGGTGGTTAGCTAGCTTGGGTAAGACTCAACTGCCGAGTTGTTTTTCACTGAGTTAAGCACTGTTCACCACTATTCATCACTGGTTCCATTCCTTGGCCAAATGAGATAGTACCTTATGGCAAGAACTTGTTGATAGTCCGCTGGGGAGGAGGGTTCAGGGGAGTGAGTTGGTATGGGCCAACATATAAATAATAATAATAATAATAATAATTAACGGTTTATTGAAAGAGCTTGGCAGCCAGAAGACTGAAAATATACAGTTACATATTTGGGGAATGGGTTACGAATTACAAATAATATACAAGTAACATGAGTGACACAAATAAGACATATAATAACTAGCTGGGGAAAAGCTCAAACTACAGTTCATTTCAACATAGTGACAGTGCAAGGAGTAGTGTTTACTGGGAGTGAGTACACTGATTTATTACAAGTTATCGATAATTTTTACAATGGTTGGGACTGGGCTGTTCTTATAGCGATCAGTTCGTGCACGTATGGGCTGGGCTGGATGCGGTTGTGGTGTCGAAGAGCAATTCTCGGACTAGGGATCTCAGGTGGTAGTAGGAGCCGGTGTCGGGGAGGTGTAGAAGCTTCTTACCAAATTTGCAGATGAGGTCGTGGTGATGGTCAGTGAGAGTCTAAAGGGTCAGTGTGTTGAGCGCTTCTTGATATGTGGAGTAGGAAGGGTAGAGAATAATCTTGCATGGCCTCTTTTGCACTTTTTCGAGGTGTTTACGTTGTGTGGCATTTAGGGAGGAAGACCAGGTGGAGGAGGCATAGGTGAGCTTGGGAAGTATGAATGTTGTGTAAACACTGAGGAGCTCGTGTGCAGGACCACCGAGGGACTTGAGTCGGCGTAGGAGGTGGAGACGGAAACTGGAGGATTTGATAACTTCACTGACGTGTGGTTTCTAATTTAGTTTGTTGTCTATATGTATGTGTGTGTGTGTGTGTGTGTGTGTGTGTGTGTGTGTGTGTGTATACTACTGTACTTTTTAGATCCTCCTACGCAACCTAACCTATTATAGTTAAGTATAGTAGGCTATACACTATTTTGTTAGTATGTGTTATAAAATGAAATTGCATGTTATTATTATTAATATTATTATTATTAATATTATTATTATTATTATTATTATTAGTAGTAGTAGTATTATTATTATTATTATTGTTATTATTATTACATGCTAATATAATACTAAGTTGCCCGCCAGATTTCCTCAGAGATGGGAGGAGCACATTGGCGGCGGTGTTGTTTATACTCCGCCCGATTACTGATTCCTATTCACCGAGCCAGAGCTGGCGGGCGGCGTGTTATGTGCCACGTTTTGTTTCCCATTGGGCGTACCGCTCAGCTGGGGAGTAGGAGATTTCATAAAAAGAAAGTTTGAGTGGAGAGCACACCTTTTCCTTCACATACAGTTATCTTAGACCATCTACTAGTATAATAGTTTGCACAAAAATACTCTACACTCTTTCTAGTTGTTGCTATTTTTTTTTTGACTTCTCATCAGATTGTGCATTCAACTAATATACACTATTAGTGTGTTTATTATTATGTTTTATAGTATTATTTCGTATAATATTGGGTAACACAATTAGAGTCACTAGTATAGTATATTATTGGGGTTTATAGCAGTTTGTGGTCTAATAGTATCATGCTTTATGAGTGGTGTTCTATGTAGTGATGATTAGGCAATAAAATATGCTTTGGGGGTTTATAGCAGTTTTTGTGGTCTACTAGTATCATGCTTTATGGGTGGTGTTCTATGTAGTGATGATTAGGCCATAAAATATGCTTTTGGTTTATTGCTAACAAAATATACTTTGCTCTACCGCTGTAGTGCAAAACATGGTGAAACTTACATACACCGTTAATAAAGTATTGATGGAAGAAGAAGAAGAAGAAGAAGAAGAAGAAGAAGAAGAAGAAGAAGAAGAAGAAGAAGAAGAAGAAGAAGAAGAAGAAGAAGAAGAAGAAGAAGAAGAAGAAGAAGAAGAAGAAGAAGAAGAAGAAGAAGAAGAAGAAGTAAGAGGAAGAATTGTGGAGGGAATGAACAGTGAGACAATGTAAAGCCTCCGGGATGGCGGCAGCGTTTCTGTTATTAATATATAATAAGACAATAGGAAAATATGTTGTTGTCTCTACCTGTATTATTACCTTTGCGATAGCATGGTTCAATTTTGGGAGGACATAGGAAGGAGCAGGAGGTTAGGAAGGGATTTGTAGTGGGAGAGATAGTGTCTGTGATCCTCGGGTCACCACTCCTCGGATTGTGTCAGTTCAAGTTTAGAAGCTCCAACAACTTTCCCTGAATACGAATTGGCAACCTTTCGATTTACAACAGGTACCTACTTACTGCTACAGTAGGTAGGTGAACAGGGACCAAGGGGGCTAGGAAGAGTGTCCAAACAACTTGCTCCTGCCTGCCTGTGTGATGTAGTCGTGGCCAGAATTAGGTTAGGATACAGACACATCTGGCTAGTTAGTAACGCTGTACCCATACCGGAACACTCAGCATGTAAACTTGGTGATACACCTTTAAAGCACTACTATATTATTGAATGGGACACTGTCAAAGACTTCAGGCCACCTCACTTATTGTATCTTGAACTATGTCATTACTTCATTGAGTACATTACATTCTTGCTCTTTATCCCAAATTGGCTAGCCCACACTGGTAAATGTGTACTGTACTGTCAATGAATCTGATGTATTTCTTTGTGTATGAACCTGACTGAAAATAAGGTCGCCTCCCTGGCTGCTGCTGCTGCTGCTGCTGCTTCTTGCGCCCTTCTAAGTCCCGTTTAAGTCCCCCCCCCCAGGCCCCCACAACCGCCCTTCACATCTACACCATTCAAAAACAATTTCACTCAATTTCCACAATACTATGCTAATTACACGTAAAATAGAGTGTTATCCTGCAAAACGTTGATGTCGTATATTTCTCTCTTTAAGTGATATCCTGTGGCTCCGAAAGGAGCCTGTTTGGTTAGGTTGTCTTGTGTGAACGAACCTTGGGTTCTTATTTCTTCTCTGTCTTCTTGGGGAGGAGCACAGCTTGGATGTTAGGAAGGACACCCCCTTGGGCAATGGTGACTCCAGACAGGAGCTTGTTCAGCTCCTCGTCATTGCGAATGGCAAGCTGAAGATGACGCGGGATAATGCGGGTCTTCTTGTTGTCGCGGGCGGCGTTACCGGCCAGCTCGAGCACTTCTGCTGCCAGGTACTCCATGACGGCTGCAAGGTACACAGGGGCACCTGCACCAACACGCTCAGCATAGTTGCCTTTACGCAAGAGACGGTGGATCCTACCCACGGGGAACTGGAGTCCGGCCCTGCTAGAACGGGACTTTGACTTGCCCTTCACTTTGCCTCCCTTGCCGCGTCCTGACATGTTGCTGCTGCTGCTTTTCGTGATAGGAGTTAAATTTCCGCCCGCCACCTTGGTCTTTTATACCAAGCTCAGGATCAGGCCAGGTGGCCGTCTCGCGGACCCAACCAATGTAAGAGAGCCGTAGCTGCAGCCAGTCTGATCCTGAGCGGCCCGCTCGGTATATAAGGAAAAGTTAGTCGGGCCAGTTTTCAATTCTCTCGCTCCGCGCCACGAGTAACTGTGCCGCCATGCCTCCCAAAACTTCCGGAAAGGCTGCCAAGAAGGCTGGAAAGGCCCAGAAGGCCATTGCCAAGGGTGACAAGAAGAAGAAGCGCAGGAGGAAGGAAAGCTACAGCATCTACATCTACAAGGTACTGAAGCAAGTGCACCCCGACACAGGAGTCTCCTCCAAAGCTATGTCCATCATGAACTCTTTCGTGAACGACATCTTCGAGCGCATCGCTGCCGAGGCTTCCCGCCTGGCGCACTACAACAAACGCTCCACCATTACAAGTCGGGAAATCCAGACAGCTGTCCGACTCTTGCTGCCCGGTGAACTGGCCAAGCATGCCGTGTCTGAGGGCACCAAGGCTGTCACCAAGTACACCTCTTCCAAGTAAGAGGTTACTTGTGCACAACAAACACGCCATCCCACTACTACAACTTAATCGGCTCCATCGGAGCCACAGTTACATGTTAAAGAGACAGTTACCGACAGTGATATATTGAGAGGGAAATAAAAAAAATAAAATTATAATAATCTGCATTCTCTATTGGCGTAGAAACAGGACTAAATCGAAACATAATAAATAAATAAATAAATTCTGCGTGGAGTACTTTTACACCCACTGCAAAGTGACATACATGGAGTGTGTTTGGGCTTCATTTCTTGTTTGCAGCATGCCTATTTCATGTAAAAAAAAATTTTATTTTATTTTATTGTATGTTCTTTTATTTTATTTATTTCTTTACTTACTTATTCTTTATATATTTATTTGTTACTAGCTCTTGTTTGTTGCACCCACCCACCTCCCGAATTGATGACCTACTATACAATCGTACCTCCACGAATGTTACCAACTTACCGTTAGGCGATTTGGATAACCGAAATTAACGCTCTCCGACCACCAACCATTTCGATTGTCATGAAAATTATCTTCAGAACAGTTCTTTGGCCCTGAGAAGGGCCGAGTTATAGATGTCTGGTAGGTTTTGTTGTGCTTTTTGTTTTTCCCCAAGGAAGAGGACTTAGCACGCTCTCCGCGGATGCGCCGGGCCAGCTGGATGTCCTTGGGCATGATGGTAACGCGCTTGGCGTGAATGGCACACAGGTTGGTGTCCTCGAAAAGACCCACCAGGTAAGCCTCAGAGGCTTCCTGCAGAGCCATGACGGCAGACGACTGGAAGCGCAGGTCAGTCTTGAAATCCTGGGCGATCTCACGCACCAGGCGCTGGAAGGGCAGCTTCCTGATGAGTAGCTCTGTGCTCTTCTGGTAACGACGGATCTCACGAAGGGCGACGGTTCCGGGCCTGTAACGATGGGGCTTCTTGACACCACCGGTGGCTGGGGCGGACTTGCGAGCTGCCTTGGTGGCAAGCTGCTTCCGTGGAGCCTTGCCTCCAGTGGACTTGCGGGCAGTCTGTTTAGTGCGGGCCATCTCGACGACGAAATAGTCAATACGGGCGGCCCGGCAGGCGGGCGGGCTTATATACAGACATTCTCCACCTCAGTGGCCACCTCATTGGCCACGAGTGCCGCATGCGTCATCCGCAAGCTACGCCCCACCTCCAAGAGGGAGGGACGGCCTTGGATGAACGATACTACCGCTGCGTCCACAGCACGCCACCTACTCCCACCAAACCGTGGGCGAAGCCACACCAGGACCACCTGTAGTAGCAACCACAACAACATGACTGGACGAGGCCAAGGAGGCAAGGGACTTGGAAAGGGTGGCGCCAAGCGTCATCGTAAGGTGCTTCGTGACAACATCCAGGGTATCACCAAGCCCGCCATTCGTCGTCTAGCTCGGCGTGGAGGTGTTAAACGTATATCCGGCC
Organism: Homarus americanus; assembly: GCF_018991925.1. Classification (NCBI taxonomy): domain Eukaryota; kingdom Metazoa; phylum Arthropoda; class Malacostraca; order Decapoda; family Nephropidae; genus Homarus; species Homarus americanus. The sequence goes on from NW_024748373.1 coordinate 8,166, forward strand.
TCGTCTACGAGGAGACCCGCGGCGTCCTCAAGGTGTTTCTGGAGAACGTCATCCGTGACGCCGTCACCTACACCGAGCACGCAAAAAGGAAGACCGTCACCGCCATGGATGTGGTGTATGCCCTGAAACGGCAGGGCCGCACCCTTTATGGTTTTGGTGGTTAATCAACCTGATGGACGGGCGCACACCACCACCCCCACCACGACAAACAAATATACGGACCTAATTTTAGGTCCACATTTAAATCGCTAAAGAGTTGGTTAGACACTGAGTAAATCGTTGAAAATATATCCAATAACATGATCCTCTCTAATTCTGGACTTGTGGGATGAGTATAGGTTGTGTGTGAACGTGTTGGAACCACTTCCTAATAATTGTCAGTCAGTCAGTCAACATTCACCTAACCTCCAGGTACCTCACCTAACTTCCTGTAGCGTCACCGAACCTCACGAAATGTAACCCAATGTAGTTTATAATCTATCCTAACATGACATAACATAACCACGCACTATATTACTTCGGTAAGAGTAATGAGTTTTAATACACAAAGTTGCAGTTATCATTCATTCATACATACATACATACATACATACATACATACATACATACATACATAACATGCTAGTGGCAGGGGGGGATTGAAGTGAATTTTAGGAGGATAGAATAGGTGCAGTGGCTAAACAGCGCTTGCGTGAGGGACTTTAAGCAGCAACTCGCCTGGATGCGGCAGGATAGAGTCAGGTCAAGCGTACGGTGCATGTTGGGTTTCCTCACGCTGATTTCTCTGGTGTTTGGTCAGCTTGATTATTGTGTTGTTTTTGTTTGA
>NW_024748374.1:0-13488 GCF_018991925.1 Homarus americanus
TACAAAGATCAAGGTTGAAACATAATACACCTCGTACATGAACAGTTCCTACTCCTCCTCTACAGTGTAAACAAGTCGTTCTGTTGTTCCTGGACAGTTGCCACAGCATGTTAACCATCACTATGACGGACGAACACCCCCCCCCCCCAGGCATAACAACATAGGCAAGTTGGTTTTCAGTTCTTGGAGTTACATTCAGGAAATACTGAGTGTATAGATCCTGGCTGTGTGGGTCATCTACACCAAGTAGTGGTGGGGTTTTAACCTGTACCCTCCTCCAGGACACACCTGGCAGCAGTGGACCTAATGCTGGCCTCACAAGGCCCGATGCATGTTTGACGACCACTACTTGAAGGAGGGGGGGGGGGGTTGATGGGGCAGAGGTAATGGCGGGGATGTTAGTGATGGTAGAGCAGGTGTCACAGGTGGGTCGTTGTGGAGTGTCAGGTATCCTGAACCAAATCCAAACACAGGTTCCATATCACAGAACACGCCAACACCTGTATCATCCCAACACAGACGCGGCGAAACGCTAAAACAGAAACACTCCTGCTTGCGCCCACGTGGCCTTGTGGGTACACTGAAACACTCTCCCTCCTCACCAAACAATTCCTGGCATTCCAAAAGGAAATTGTTCGATAAATCACTACAGCACACGTTGTCAGATATAAAAATGTAGCAGTGTAGTAATGGAGGCGAGGGTACTGGTGAGGCTAAGTGGCGGTGAGGGGGCTGGTGAGTGGCGGTGAGGGAGTGCTTGTGAGTGGCGGTGAGGGAGTGTTGGTGAGTGGCGGTGAGGGGGCTGGTGAGTGGCGGTGAGGGAGAAGTGGTAGTGAAGGAGAAGGGTGGTGAGGGTGATGAGGATGAAGGGTTGGGGTGGTGGTGGAGGGTTGAAAGGTGATGGTGGAGTGGTGGAGGGTTGAAGAATGGTGGTGGTGGCGGTTATAGGTGGAAGTAGTGGTTAGGTTGAGGGATGGAGGTGAGGAGTCATGGTGGTAAGATGTGGTAGTGATGGTGAGAGTGAGGGTGGTGGTAGGTGTGGGTGGTGGTAGGTATGGGTGGTAGTGGTGGTGAGGGGTGGTGGTAGGTGTGGGTGGTTAGTGGTGGTGAGGGGTGGTGGTAGAGGTAGTAGTGGTGGTGGTGAGGGGTGGTGGTAGAGGTAGTAGTGGTGGTGGGTGGCAGTGGTGATGAGGGATGGTTGTGGTGTAGAGTCGAGGATGACCACAACAAACACCCATATCCCCCCCGTGAGGTTTGCCAGCCACGATCAATGGTATACTCCGACGAAAATCTCGCCCGAAGAAAATCCCATCAGACGACTACCAGCTGGACATAATCCAGAGAGAGACATTCACAGCATTCAATTCAATTCTTCCACTATACAGAATCCCACCACCAAAATAATAACAGTAGACAAAGTTCCATAAGCCACTGTTCCTATAACGTTCGATAATCTTTTTACCTCAAGCACGAATTTATTCTCTGGTTTAGTCTCAGTGCAATTACAACGCCATCTAAACAGTACTCACCATCTATAGTTACGGGGGACATTTAACTTAAGAAACTTTGTAAATTCGGAGCCTGAACTGCGAGGTGAAAGTGTCTTAACTTACGATATTATAAGTATTTTCTCCCTCAGTGATACATGGTGTTATGTGTTGGATAATGAGGCACTCACGTCACCCCGCCCCCTCCCCATGGTCGTTTACATATCGTTTTCCCTATTATTATTATTGTACGATATGGACACAAAGTAGTACCTTCAGCTGTGTATTATTATATTACTCTTATATTACTCCATTAATTATGTATAGTAAAGTATTACAGAACATGTATTAATTCTATGTAATATTCCCATTTATTGTGTACCATATTATGTATATTAATTATCATATTTATACTTTATGTATTCAGCTTGTGAATGCTGGCATCTGTACATCCCAGCGCGCAGTAATACATAGATAGATAGAGAGGGAAGACAGAGTCCTTGTGGTGCGGACACGAGCTTCTGGGTCCCTCTGTATATATATCTCCCGTACGAGAATAGAACCTACTTTTAAGAGAACAAGTGTTTGTGTATACCTTCAGTAGTATAGAACATTTTGTGGGTATTCAAGATGAACGTCAGATGGCACAGTGATTATTTCTCAGTGAGATACAGTGGACCAAGCCTTCCCGCCCAGACTCTGTTAATGGCGTCTCGTCTTCAGCTTCACGATCCACAGCAAGACTACTACAAGCCTCTAGACTTAGTGTTGTGAAGTGCTATGCTGTGTACAGTGCTGTGCTGTGAAGTGAAGTGCTGTGTTGTGTATTTTAATCATAATTGTCTGTGCAAATTGCGGTCAGATGACTAAGAGAGCGGCCCGACAGTACGTGCTCTCCCATCTCTGGTCTGAGGGTGACTGAGGAACCGGTGCTCGACGCCGCCCAGCTGCTCCTACGTTTGGCAGCGCGCCAAGCCTCCCCTCCCGCCAGACACATGCACACACACGCATTCACAGAATCACCTTATATTTTTCTTGTGACTTACTGTAGACTTCTGTAATTCTGTGCATAGATTACGAGGGGCTAACCCGGTCTTTTGCACAGATAGAGTACAGAAGCAGTCGGCATGTCTCACAGGGATCAAAATGATACCCTGGACGATGGGGTTACGAGTTTTAGTGTGGGAGACCTCTCCCCACCCACACTCACGCCCCACGCTCCCTACACTGACAACGCCCAGTCACCCACGGAATCTCCTCGCTCGTCGCGAGCCAGCTCTCATGAGATGCATGCGTCCACAGATCTCCTTCAACTGATAAAGTGGATGGAAACTTCTCGACGCCAGGACGATATTGCAAGGAGAGAAGAGGAAGTCGGTACAGAAGGTCTGAAAAACGGCGCCATGAAGAGGAACAACGACGCAGAGAACTCGAAGACATACGTAGAAGTGATGATGATCTTAGAAGAAGAGAGGATCAAGCCAGATTTGAAGTCTTGATTTCTCTGTTAGCCTCCCCACAACGATCTACCGTGCAAGATTCGTCTGCTACTACTAACGTTGATGCAACTAGAGGTACTGGTACCTCATTTCCCAGAGTCGAGTCAACAATCCCTCAAAAGGCTGCAGTACACACGCCTCCCTCTCTGAAGTCTGACGCTTCTTATCAGATGTTTCGGGAATGTCGTCGACGTTGGCAAGACTATGCAACAATGGATGACTTGTCAAGTTTATCACAGCCGAAACAAATGATACAGCTTCGTATGTGCTTGTCCTTAGAGAAACAACGTACTCTCGAGCACACACTTCAAGTGCCTCCTACGACAGCTCTGACGGTAGAGGCCGTGCTCGACAAGTTGCAGGAACACGTCAAGGGACAGCGCAACGAAGCACTCAGAAGAAGAGAACTCCTCCAATGTAAGCAGCTTGATGGAGAATCTTTTGACACATTTTTTGTAAGGCTCAAAAGGTGTTCAGAGGAACTTGATGTTTGTCCCGGACATTCTCAAGTCTGTGAAGAGACACAGCTCAAGACAATCATTTTAACGGGTGTCCGAGATGAAGAGCTAGTTCAGTGTCTCATTTCCCTCGACCCCACTTCCTCCCTTCAAGATGTTGTTACAAAATGTCGAGCGTACGAGGCCGCCAGGTGTGCGACTTCAGCTTTACGCTCACAACCTGACCAGGGGAGGGCGGTGTCTTCCTACAGAAAGGGTAAGAAGCAGCAAGGTAACCCCACCCCTCACCCTCCAGCTACACCTTCAGCAGCAGCTTTGTGTAACAGCTGTGCGAGACAGCATGATGCCTCCCAGTGCCCAGCTGCTCAAAGCGTGTGCAGAAGTTGCGACCGCCAGGGTCACTGAGCTTACACAGTCAAGTGCCCTGCTAGCAAAGTTCAGTGCAGACTTTGTGGTCGTGGGGGGCCATTATGACAAATGTTGTCGTAAGAAGACACATAAAGGACACCACCTAGGATCCAAGAAGTCATCCTCAGGTAGTGCTGGCGCGCCCCCTCCTTCTGGCAAGCATCAAGACGCAGTGTCCAGCCGTTCCTGCCGTCATGTACATTGTTCCACAGACACGACGCCCCAGCACATTAATGTCGTCATTTCTTACGGTAACTCGTCATCCAGTCTTCAGATGTTACCTGACACCGGTGCTGACGTCTCAGTAATTGGTCCACAACACTTAGCAAGTCTGGGAATACCCCGGAGCAACCTACAGCCCCCTCCTCAGACAACGAAACTGACAGCTGATGGTTCCAAGATGGCTCCAGCTTTGGGATCTTTCTGGGCTACTCTTACCTTTGGTAAGCAGTCTTGCTCAGCCCGGATTGATGTTCATGATGGGATCCCGACTCTGCTTTTATCATATGGCCATTGTCAAGAGTTGGCCATTATTTCCAAGGAATTCCCCAAACCTATTTTAAAGATCACCCATGTCAACAGGTTGAAGGAACTCCCTATCTCTACTAACACGTCCCCTTCTGATGCAAGAGCTTACCTTCTCAAGGAGTTTGCTGACGTGTTGGTTACGAAGAAATCTTTAGGATCCACACCACTCAAGCCGATAGTGGGTCCACCTATGAAGATTCATCTTAAGGATGGTGCCACAGTTATAAAATTCAGAATCATCATAGACAGAATATGATCCATGGATGAAGATAAAACGATGGACATTTTATTTTGAATCAGGATTAGCCGAAAGACCAGCATTTGACTACATTCATCACACCATATGGAAGATATTAGTATTGCAGAGGCCCCATGGGATTTGCCGCTACAGGCGATGCATTCTGTCAACGTGGTGACGCGGCCCTTCAAGGAGTCACGAATTGTGTCAAGGTGGTTGATGACATTTTACTCCACGCTGACAAGTTTGTAGTCGCCGCACCATCAGTGAACTTCTGTGGGTACACCCTCTCAGCATCAGGTATCGCAGCTGACCCGGAGAAATTAAGTGGAATCAGGGATTTTCCAACCCCTGCCAACCTGACAGACCTCCGTTCTTTTTTGGGTCTGGTCAATCAGCTGGCTGAATTTTCACCTGACATCTCCGCCGCAGCCCAGCCGTTACGCCCCCTGCTCTCCGCCGCAGCCCAGCCGTTACGCCCCCTGCTGAGCCCCAGGAGGACATTCCTGTGGACCCCAGATCATCAAGAGGCCTTCCAGCGAGTCAAGCAGGCCCTCTTGAGTCCACCTGTCCTCGCCTGTTACGACCCAGCCCTACCCACCGTCCTCCAGACTGATGCCTCCAGACTCTACGGCATTGGTTACGCCCTTCTGCAGGACCATGGCGGTGGACAACTCCGCTTAATTCAGTGTGGATCCCGGTTCCTGACCGACGCTGAGACCCGATATGCCACGATTGAGCTGGAGATGTTGGCTGTTGTCTGGGCGATGGCGAAGTGTCGCTTCTACCTGATAGGACTTCAGCACTTTACCCTCTTCACGGATCATCGCCCCCTTATACCTATAATCAATCACTACTCTTTGGATGCAGTAGAGAATCCTCGCCTTCAACGTCTGAAAGAGAAGCTCTCGCCTTATCTCTTCACGGCTGTGTGGCGTGCCGGTAAGGTGTTGTGCATCCCGGATGCCCTGTCCCGTGCCCCTGTCAGTCGCCCCACCCAAGAGGACGAGATGTTGTGTTCTACAGCTGCTGCATCCCTCAAGTCAGTAGTTTCATTGAAGGCCTTCTTCACATCAGAAGAGTCTGCAGCACCGGATGCAGACAAGACCCTTGAAGATCTCCGCACTGCAGCCCGGGCCGACCCTTCCTACATCCGGCTCGTCGACTGTGTGTCTCAGGGATTTCCATCTAACCGATACGAGCTTCATGAATCGCTACTCCCGTACTGGAAAATACGCGAGGACCTCTATTGTGACGGAGACCTCGTCTTGTATGGTCCACGAGTAGTTATTCCTGCTGCCCTACGCCGCCATACCTTGACCCGCCTTCACGACAGCTATCGAGGAGTGGAGGCCACCAAGCGACGGGCGAAGCCGACTGTATTTTGGCCCGGAATCGACGCGGACATTGCAAGTACCGTCCGTGCCTGTGAACCATGCCAGATTCTGCAACCTAGCCAGCAACAGGAACCTTTAATGTGCGACGACAACCCTTCAAGACCCTTCGAGTCTGTGTAGGCCGATTTCTTTGCAGTAGCAGAGAAGTCCTTCCTCGTCATTGCCGACCGATTGTCTGGATGGCCTGTTGTCGTCCCTTGTGGTAGTGATACAACGGCTATTGCTACCATCCGGAACTTCAGGCATTACTTCAGAGAAGTTGGTGTTCCCCTTCGCCTCAGGACTGATGGAGGACCCCAGTTCACCAGCCACGAGTTCCGGGACTTCATGGACCGTTGGGGAGTCCGTCATGTCGTGACCTCGCCCCACTACCCCCAGGCGAATGGACACGCTGAAGCTGCAGTCAAGACTGTGAAACACCTGATCCTTAAGGTGTCACCCTCAGGAAATATCGACTGCGAGGACTTCGATCGAGGTTTGTTGGAGTTACGCAACACCCCAAACTTCACCGGACGCTCCCCAGCCCAGGTTCTATACGGACATCATCTCAGGTCTTGTGTTCCTGCCCACCCGAAGTCTTTTTCTCAAGAGTGGCAGGCCAAGACTGAGGAATGTGACCGCCGTGCAGCAGAACGAGCCGCAGATGTCGCTACTCGGTACGACTGTCATGCCCGCCCCCTACCCAGGTTGAATATCGGCCAGCAGATCAGGATTCAAGATCCGGTATCTCACCGCTGGGACAAGGTTGGGGTTGTCATGGGTATTGGCCGGTCCAGGGACTACCAAGTGCGTCTTCCTAGTGGTAGAGTATGGTGGAGGAACCGTCGTTTCCTCCGACCTGTGGAGCTGCCTAGTGTTGACCCTTCCCCAGTTGAGTCCCTTAATGTTGATGTCTCTAAAGTAAATCCATCCCCACCTTGTGTTTCTGCCCCAGTACTCTGCAGGTCCGAGCGACTCAGAAACAAAAGGTCCGCTCAAGATGAAACTATGAGCGTATAGGGGGGAGGGAGGTGTATGATATGGACACAAAGTAGTACCTTCAGCTGTGTATTATTATAATTATTATAATTATTATTATTATTATTATTATTATTATTATTATTATTATTATTATTATTATTATTATTGTTATGGTCCAGACACACCCTTTATTTTTTTTAGCCTTTTAAGACCTTTATAGGTCAGAGATCCCCCCCCCCCTGACCCTGTTCGGTGTGGGGGAGACATGATGCATCAGCTGGCGAGTGTTCTTGTTATGAAACACTGCCAGAAGGAGACGGTACATTACCATAACAAATACCAGTAGAGTATAAACAGGAAATATTGCAAAAGATCTATCTTTGAAGGTAGGGTAGTCACTTACTCCTCAAACTTATCTGTGTTATTAATGGACTCTGACCTTTGACCTACAGTAATGACGTCACCAAAACAACCCCGTGACCTTTAGTGACTTTCAGTAATAGGATCACCACTAAATATAACCCCGTGACTTTTACTGACCTTGAATATTATTTCTTATTGGGCACCCCCCCCCCCCCTACATCCTTGTGTAAGGTGAAGCGCAGAAGCGTTTACAGCGCCCAACAGGGAAGCATACTAAGTTCACGCTTGCCTTATGTCTCATGTTAAGGGCGTAGAAGCCTGAAGAGTCAAGGGCGTAGAAGCCTGAAGAGTCAATGGTTTATGTCTAAGCAAGTTATTGGAAGCTTCAACAACTTGTCCCTGAATACAAATTCGAAACTTTCGATTTACAGCAGGTACCTACTTTGCTGCTAGGTGAACAGGGACCAAGGGGGCTAGGAAGAGTGTCCAAACAACTTCCGACGGCCCGGAAATCGAACTCGTGATATCATGCTTGCGAGGCAAGAGCAGGACCGCTCTACCACCAGCGCCCCCACCTTGCGTAATGACGTCATCAAAAAACAACCACGTGACCTTTAGTGACCTTGAGTAATGACGTCACCAACAAACAACCCCCGTGACCTTGAGTAATATTACCACTAAAAATAACCCCGTGACCTTTAGTGACTTTCAGTAATAGGATCACCAAAATATTTCACTGGCTTAAACAAAGCTCCAGTGAACGTGAGGGTGAAATCAGCGTGACGATAAATCTTAAGCGTTTGTGGACGGTAACTATATAAAGAAAATAGCTAAATGAACAAATAAAGTAATGAGAACTGAAAGAATCGGTAATAATTGGTAAAGGAATATAATGAATAGAATAATTATAGACACGAGACAAGACACAATAAAAAGGGGGTAATAATAGCGTGTGGTGGTGGTGGTGATGGTGGTTCAATATGTAGTGGTGGTGGTGAAGTGGTGGTGGAAGATGTATTGGTGGTGGTGTAGTGGTGGTGAAGTGGTGGTGGTGGTAGTGGTGAAAGATGTAGTGGTGGTGGTGAAGTGGTGGTGGAAGATGTAGTGGTGGTAGTGAAGTGGTGGTGGAAGATGTATTGGTGGTGGTGTAGTGGTGGTGGTAAAGTGGTGGTGGTGGTAGTGGTGAAAGATGTAGTGGTGGTGGTGAAGTGGTGGTGGAAGATGTAGTGGTGGTAGTGAAGTGGTGGTGGAAGATGTATTGGTGGTGGTGGTGGTGGGTGGAGTGGTGGTTGAGGTGGTGTGAGTTGGTTGGAGTGGTGGTGGTGAGTGGTGGTGGAGATGTGGTGGTGTGGTGGTGTGGTGGTGGTTGAGTGGTGGTGGAGTGGTGGTGGTGGAGTGGTGGTGGAGGATGTGGTGGTGGGGTTGGTGCGGGTGGGGTTGGTTGGAGGGTCATGGTGGTTGGTTGGTTGTGATGGTGGTTGGGTGGTGGTGGTGGTGGTGGTTGGGGATGTGGTTAGTTGGTTGGTGTGGTTGGTTGGGAGGGGTCTTGGTGGCGGTGGGGTGGTGGTGGTTGGAGGATGTGGTGGTGGTTGGGTGGTGGTTAGCCAGGGATGGTGGTGGGTGGAGTGGTTGGTTGGTGGGGTGGTGGTGGAAGATGTAGTGGTGGTGGTAAAATTAATTGGTGGTAAAGTGGTGGTGGAAGATGTAGTGGTGGTGGTGAAGTGGTGGTGGGAAGATGTGGTGGTGGTGAAGTGGTGCTGGAGAGATGTAGTGGGGTGGTGGTGAGAGTGGTGGTGGAAGATGTAGTGGTGGTACAGTATAGTGGTGGAAGATGTGGTGGTGGTGGTGGTGGTGAGTGGTGGTGGTGGAAGATGTGGTGGGGTGGTGAGGTAAAGTGGTGGTGGAAGATGTGGTGGTGGGGTGGCAGGTGGAAGTGGTGGTGGAGATGTAGTGGTGGTGGTGAAGTGGTGGTGGAGAGAGATGTAGTGGTGGTGGTGAAGTGGGTGGTGGTGAAGTGGTGGTGGTGAAGTGGTGGTGGAAGATGTGAGTGGTGGTGGTGAGATGGTGGTGAGTACAGAATGTAGTGTAATTTGGTAGTATAGTGGTGGAAGATGTGGTGGTGGTGGTGGTAGTGGTAGTGGTGGAAGATGTAGTGGTGTGTGGCGGTGGTGGGGGATGAACCGGACCGTTGGGGGTGCACGAGACATGTAGTGTGGGGGTGCACGAGGCTTGTAGTGTGGAGGTGCACGAGGCATTTAGTGTGAGGGTGCACGAGGCTTGTAGTGTGGGGGTGCACGCAGCATGTAGTGTGCAGTGCACAGGGCATGTAGTGTGGGGGTGCACAGGGTCTGTAGTGTGGAGGTGCATGGGGCTTGTAGTGTGGGGTGCACAGGGCTTGTGGTGTGGGGGGTGCACAGGGAGGCTTGTGCTGTGGGTGTGCACAGGGCTTGTGGTGTGGGTGTGCACGGGAAGCATGGTGTGGGGGTGCAGGGCGTGTGGTGTGGGGTTGCTGAGGCATGTGGTGTGGGGGGTGCACAGGGAGCATGGTGTGGGGGTGCACGCAGCATGTAGTGTGGAGTGCACGGGGCATGTGGTGTGCACGAAGACGTATGGTGTGGGTGGGGAGAAACTTTTAATTATTGAAGTTGCACGAGGCTTGTAATTATTGAAGTGCTGAGGAGAAACATGAAGTGCACGCCTTTTCCTGGTATAAGGGTGCACATGGTTTGCTTAGTCTTGGTGCACGCGGTTTGTAGTGTGGGGATACACGCTGTTTTGTAGTGTGAAGTGCACGGCTTGTAGTGTGGGGTACGCGGTTTTGTAGTGTAAGGTGCACGAGGTTTTTTAGTGTGGGGGCGCACGGGGCTTGTAGTGTAGGAGTGCACGCGGTTTGTAGTGTGGGGGTGCACGAGGTTTGTAGTGTGGAGGTGCACGAGGCTTGTAGTGTAGGGGTGCACGCGGTTTGTAGTGTGGGGGTGCACGAGGTTTGTAGTGTGGAGGTGCACGAGGCTTGTAGTGTGGGGGTGCACGCAGTTTACCAAGTTTAAGCGTCTGACTACCTGCACCTCCCTGCTGTGTCACGACACCAACCAGCCCCCACCACAGTTCCCAGCAGTGAGCACGCCGGGGCAAGTGGAGGTGGGCGGGGGTGGAGGAAGTGAAAGAGCTGGAAGAGTAGGGAGGAGGAGAAGCAACGGGTAGCGGGAGGAAGAAGACGAGTAAGGGATGAAGGAGCAGGAAGGTGGAAGAGGAGGAACAGGAGCATGGAGGAGGAGGAGAAGCAGGGGGTGGAGGAGCAGGGGGTGGAGGAGCAAGGAGGAGGCGGAGCAGGGTGGTAAAAGAGGAGGAACATGGGCAAGGAAGAGCAGCAGCAGGGAAGAGGAGGAGGGGGAGCAAGGGTTAGCGGGAGGAATAGGACGAATAAGGGGTGGAGGAGCAGGGAGGTGGAAGAGGAGCAGAGAGGAGGAGGAGGAGAAGCAGGGGGTGGAGGAGTAGGAGGTAAGTGAACAGGGGAGAGGAGGAGGAAGAGCATGAGCAGGGAGATGGAGGAAGAAGAGTAAGGAGAGACGAATCCTGTTAAGTTGTATGGCTGTATAATGATTCTATAAAGTTGTATGGCTGTATAACGAATCCTATAAAGGTGTATGGCTGTATAACGATCCTATGTAAGGATGTATAACGGATCCTGTAAAGGCGTATGGCTGTATAACGAATCATCTGAGGATATATTATAAAGAATCCTACAAGACTTTATCGTGCCTCGCCTCTCGTTTTAACATAGTATATATACAGAAATATAATACGAGTCACTATAGCTACTTGTCCCAGACGTCAAGTTGGAGTGTACTGTACCCGACTTTACATCATCAATAAGAAATTTCCATGGTACAGGGAGAAAAATATATATACGAAAACGATGGTGCGTATAAGTATGTGTGTATTGAAGTGCGTCTGTATAGATGCATGTGTGTATGTAGTACAGTGTGTGTGTGTGTGTGTATGTGTGTGTGTGTGTGTGTGTATGTGTGTGTGTGTGTGTGTGTGTGTGTCAAGGAAGGCGTTTACTCGGCCCATCAGTCCCGTGTTAAGTTCTCACGCATCTCCAGAATTTGCTACCGCCAGTTCGCCCTCATAAAAATGCGAGACAAGTACCAATTTTCTGCTCAGCTGAATATGGAGCGAAAAATTATGCAAAAATTTCCTAACTCATATGATTTTAAGGGTCATTCGTTGTTTTGTGCCGGAGGAAGCTTAAGAGACGCCCCTGTGAAGCCCAGCATGTCGACTGATTGAGGAAAATATAATACACCCAATAACAAAAGACTCCATTAATATTCCGGAAACAATTGGGTTAAATTAAGAGTCACAATGTGCATGGTCACTTCACACGCCGGCACCAGACAATGTACGACGTATATAATGAAGGAGAGGATTTGTTCATAATTCACAATAACCTAACTATCCTACTACTACTAGCAATAATAATACTGCTAATAATAATAATAATAATAATAATAATAATAATAATAATAATAATAATAATAATAATAATAATAATAATAATAACAACTATAATAAATGACCATACCGATAGAGCAAATCTAAGAAATAATGTAATAAAACGAACAAATGTCTTTAGTGATAATAATTTAAACAAAATTCTAAGGAAAAAAATGAAAAAGATTTTGTCAGTCGATCATAATTCGTCAAATCGTGAGATTTACGGAGCGTGAGAGACGAAGATTACGTATTCCGAAGAAAACGCAGGATGAAGGATGAGTGTGAGAGTTTTAAGGCCGTCGATAATATAAAGTTTTATTCCTTATTGTCCGTTCATACTCTTAACAGTTCGATCACTCATGGACACCAAAATATGAAAATTGAAGTTTAGTAAAATGAACATAAAAAAATACGGACGTTGATTAAATTTCTCAATAAAAGTGAAAAATGTGGTTGAAGTAGACTCCAGCCTCATGATAAATGAAGAAATACAGGAATTAATAAAACCCAAGTCATTGTCCTCTCTGAGAACTCAAAAAAGTATTCCCTCGTTTCTCCCGGGAAAAGATCCTAGCTGGTGCCAGTGGCCCAGAAGATATTGCAAAATGCCCCGCGCTAGTGCGAATTCTATGCAGATATCCGTACTTAGCCCAATTCTCCATCTTTTTTCACCCCCATGTATTATCAATAAGGATGAAGGCGTTTGTTATCGCTTTGTCAAACGCCAAAAGATTTGTCACCATCAAAGGTCAAGTTAATCATCACTAAACTATAATATTTCACGGCGTGACATTATTCAGCAAAAGCGGTGGTCAATTATCTCACCTTCACTGCATGATATAAGGAAATCTTCCTCTGGTATTTTACTTAAGCTGGTGTTCCATTTCTTTTAAGGAAGATTTTGTTGCATTTCCCATAAATTAATTTATTCCTGTTAATAATAATAATAATAATAATAATAATAATAATACTACTACTACTACTAATAATAATAATAATAATTTTAACCGCAAAAAATATCCTTATGGCTTTGCTTAGGTTTGGTTAGGTTAGGTTAGGTTAGGTTAGGTTAGGTTAGGTTAGGTTTGGTTAGGTTAAGGTTGATAATCAGGAGACATGAGAAGTTATATTTAATGTGTTCCTCACCTATCGTGTTTACCTCGCAGATGAAAGACCCGGTAAACTTCTATCCATAGTTCAGTATTCCGCCAAAGATCAAAGGGAGAATTTAAGAGGTTCATAAATGTGGTGAATGTGACCTCCAATGACATATATATATAAATGGCAGAAAAAATGGGTTACTGAAATGGGGGTAAAAATGGTGGAGTCGTTTTAAGAATTTCAATCTGTCTTTAAGTTATGGTCAATGACTAAACTTGTGATTTTAGGTATAGCTATTTGATTATTTTTTATTAATTAATTTTCTCTCTCTATTTGCATGTTGAATTGGTATGATTTACTGTGTCATAAACGAGAGAAAATGTGTCAGTTTCTCTTAAAAGGAAATGCGCACACACACACACACACACACACACACACACATAGGCTGGGTAAACTTGAAAATCCTCTGGTGATGTAAGATATCTATTTCCAATGGTCATGTCCCATAATTTTCTGCGTTTGCGTCCTCACACCCACACACAGCTGGTT
>NW_024748375.1:0-20241 GCF_018991925.1 Homarus americanus
ATTTGACGTCAGTAATAAAACTTCTTGAATCAATTATAACAAACATCCGATCATTTAGAAAAAACAAATTAATCTAATAATCTCAACAAAGGTTTACAAAGGAAAATCTTGACCAAAAATCAAACTGACTTTTTTTTAAGAAGTCTTCGAGTAATAAATACAACAAAAGAACCATGTTATTTACTTTGACAAGTACCGCCTCAGGCTTCAGAAAAGTTAAAGGCTCCATGGTATCGAGGAAAGTTTAAAATTGGATAAAGTCAAACACCGATAGAACACAGAAAAAACTGCAGGAGTGGTGGTAAATGGCAAATGAAATTCAACACCAGCAAGTGCAGCGTGCTTAAATGGAAGAACAAATACTGTCAATATATACAGCCTTGCAACATCAAACTAGAAAGTCGACAATGAAAAAAGACTAGGGGTATAAGCACGGACCTACGGCCTAGAAAGCAGTGCGTTAATGTTCGAAATAAGGCAAACAGAGTATTGGTTTTATATCTAGAAATGTAATTAAAGTGCAGAGGTCTTATTTGCAGCTATCTTGCGCTAGTCAGGCCGCACCTCCATTATGCGGTTCAGTTCTAGTGCCCTTATTATAGAATGGATATCAATTCACTGAAGTCGGTGCAGCGAAAAATGACGAAAATGATTCCAGGAATTTAGAAACCTTTCATATCAATAGGTTAAATAAACTAAACTTGCATTCCTAAGAAAGACGAGTGCGGGAGATAAGATAGAAGTATTTAAGTGGGAGAAAGGAATCAATAAAGAGATATAGAAAAACTTCTTATAGTATCCGACAGGATAGGACTTGTAACAACGGATTTAAGTTGACTAAGTTTAGGTTAAGGAGAATAGGAAGAACTGGTTCTACAAACAGGGTGGTTGATAAGTGTAACATTCTTAGCAACTTTGTAGTAAGTGAAACGCTGGAAAGTTTTAAAAGAAAGCTCCTGTCGAGACTATTCCTTAATCATAGAAATCGATCTACACAAACTTCTAAAAACATTCCACTTCAACACTCTACAAAAATCAATACATCTCTACATCAAACATTTACACACATTAAAAAAAAAAGAAAAAAAACCCACTTAAATAAGAGATAACTGTATTATATACTGATGGGAAAAAACAAAATATTGGTATTGAGGGAAAGGTGTTTGTTGATCAAGTAACCCAAATTAAGGAGCACATTTCAGTATTAATAGTATGGATAGATCTACGTAGTATTAGTTAAGGGCTGCAAATTGGTGCCATCTTTTACTGTAATAATACAAGACTAATACCTTATGTTGGAGTTTGATAAACTTTATATAGAGCAACTTTCTAGACTATTACACATTTTAAATTGCAATTTAAAATATGTATGCCCGTTTTTGACCCGATCTAATGTTGACACTGGTGTATATACTATTCAACACAGTATGGTGGCTCACTGGCAAGGTACCTGTTGTGATGATGGAGGCCTCGGTTCGACTGCCAGAAGGATTGAAGTCGTGTTGAACTGGACGAGACAGACACAGGATTTTGAATGGTTCGTAAGTAAAATTTATGTTTTACCAGTGATGTTGGGGCTGGTGCAATGGAATACTCTACAGTTCAATAGAGAAAGAATCTGTGGCTCTGCTTATGGCACTGGAAAAGTTTAACATATATCTTGGCAACACCTACCAGAGAATTGTAGTTTACAGTGACTATAATATATTACAGTTCAAAAGAATGAAAAACAAGAATCAAAGACTTAATAGATGGAGCATAACTCTGCAGGGAAGGACTTGGTATGTTGTGTAGGAGTGAGGGAAGGACTTGGTATGTTGTGTAAGAGTGAGGGATGGACTTGGTATGTTGTGTAGGAGTGAGGGATGGACTTGGTATGTTGTGTAGGAGTGAGGGAAGGACTTGGTATGTTGTGTAGAGTGAGGGATGGACTTGGTATGTTGTGTAGGAGTGAGGGAAGGACTTGGTATGTTGTGTAGGAGTGAGGGAATGACTTGGTATGTTGTGTAGGAGTGAGGGAAGGACTTGGTATGTCATAATAATAATATAATAATAATAATAATAATAATCAATTTAGGAGAGAGAGATGGACTTGAGTGTGTAGGGCAAGGGAAGGACTTGGTATGTTGTGTGGGACTGAGGGATGGACATGGATGTGTGTAATGAGGAGAGGACTTGTTATGTTGAGTAAGAGTGAGGGAAGGACTTGGTATGCTGTGTAGGAGTGAGGGAAGGACTTGGTATGTTGTGTAGGAGTGAGGAGGACTTGTTATGTTGAGTAAGAGTGAGGGAAGGACTATGCTGTGTAGGAGTAAGGAAGGACTTTGGTATATGCTGAAGAGTGAGGGAAGGACTTGTATGTTGTGCAAGAGTGAGGGAGGGACTTGGTTTGTTGTGTAGGAGTGAGGAAGGATTGGTATGTTGTTTAGGAGTGAGGGATGGACTTGGTATGTTATGTAGGAGGAGGGATGGCCTCAGTACTGTGTAGGGGTAAGGGAAGGACTTGGTATGTTGTGTGGGAGTGAGGGATGGACTTGGTATGTTGTGTGTGGGAGGAGGGATGGACTTGGTATGTTGTGTAAGAGTGGTAGGACTTGGTATGTTGTGAAGGAGTGAGGAAGGACTTGTATGCTGTGTAGGAGTGAGGGAAGGACTTGGTATGGTGTAGGAGTGAGGTAGGACTTGGTATGTTGTGAAGGAGTGAGGGAAGGACTTGGTATGCTGTGAGGAGTGAGGGAAGGACTTGTATGTTGTGTAAGAGTGAGGAAGGACTTGTTATGTTGAGTAAGAGAGGGAAGGACTTGGTATGCTTAGGAGTGAGGGAAGGACTGGTATGTTGTGTAAGAGTGAGGAAGGACTTGGTATGTTGTGCAAGAGTGAGGAAGGACTTGGTTTGTTGTGTAGGAGGAGGGAAGGATTGGTATGTTGTTTTGGAGTGAGGGATGGACTTGTTGTAGGAGTATGGATGGCTCTGCACGGGTAAGGGAAGGACTTGGTATGTTGTGTGGGAGTGAGGGATGGACTTGGTATGTTGTGTGAGTGAGGGATGGACTTGTATGTTGTGTAAGAGTGAGGGTAGGACTTGGTATGTTGTATGAGGGAAGGACTTGGTATGCTGTGTAGGAGTGAGGGAAGGACTTGTATGTTGTGTAGGAGTGAGGGAGGACTTGGTATGTTGTGAAGGAGTGAGGGGAAGGACTTGGTATGTTGGGGAGTGAGGAAGGACTTGGTATGTTGTGTAAGAGTGAGGGAAGGACTTGTTAGTGTTGAGTAAGAGGAGGGAAGGACTGGTATGCTGTGTAGGAGTGAGGGAAGGACTTGGTATGTTGTAAGAGTGAGGGAAGGACTTGTTTGTTGTGTAGGAGTGAGGGAAGGATTGGCATGTTGTTTAGGAGTGAGTGGACTTGGTATGTGTAGGAGGTGAGGGATGGCCTTGCAGCACTATGTGGGTAAGGAAGGACTTGGTATGTTGTGTGGTGAGGGATGGACTTGGTATGTTGTGTGGAGTGAGGATGGACTTGGTATGTTGTGTAAGAGTGAGGGAAGGACTTGTATGTTGTGCAGGAGTGCGAGGAAGGACTTGGTTGTGTGAGAGGAGGGAAGCACTTGGTAAGTTGTGTAGGAGTGAGGGATGGACTTGGTATGTTATGTGGGAGGAGGGATGGACTTGGCATGTTGTAGGAGTGAGGGAAGGACTTGCATGTTGTGTAGGATTGAGGGATGGACTTGTAGTATTGTGTAGGAGTGAGGAAGGACTCTATTATGTTGTAGGAGTGAGGGATGGACTTGTAGTATTGTGTAGGAGGAGGGAAGGACGTGGTATGTTGTGTAGGAGTAGTGAGAAGGATCCATGTTGTGTAGGAGTGAGGGAGGACTTGTAGTATTGTGTAGGAGTGAGGGAAGGATCAGCATTGTAGGAGTGAGGGAAGGAATTGTAGTATTGTGTAGGAGGAGGGAAGGACTTGCAGTATTGTGTAAGAGTGAGAGAAAGACTTGTAGTTTTGTGTAGGAGTGAGGGGAGGACTTGTAGTTTTATGTAGGAGTGAGGGATGGACTTGAAGTTTTGTGTAGGAGTGAGGGAAGGACTTGCCGTATTGTGTTGGAGTGAGGGAAGGACTTGTAGTTTTGTGTAGAAGTGAGGGAAGGACGTGTAGTATTGTGTAGGAGTGAGGGAAGGACTCGTAGTATTGTGTAGGAGTGAGGGAAGGACATGCAGTGTGGTATAGGAGTAAGTGAAGGACTTGTAGTATTGTGTAGGAGTGAGAGAAGGACTTGTAGTATTGTGTAGGCGTGAAGGATGGACTTGGTATGTTGTTTAGAAGTGAAGGAAGGACTTGTAGTATTGTGTAGGAGTGAGGGAAGGACTTGTAGTATTGTGTAGGAGTGAGGGAAGGACTTGTAGCATTATGTAGGAGTGAGGGAAGGACTTGGTATGTTGTGTGGGAGTGAGGGATGGACTTGGTATGTTGTGTAGGAGTGAGAGAAGGACTTGTAGTGTTGTGTAGGAATTAGGGATAAACTTGTAGTATTGTGTAGGAGTTAGGGATGGACTTGGTATGTTGTGTAGGAGTGAGAGAAGGACTTGTAGTGTTGTGTAGGAATTAGGTATGAACTTGTAGTATTGTGTAGGAGTTAGGGATGGACTTGGTATGTTGTGTGGGAGTGAGAGATGGACTTGGTATGTTGTGTAGGAGTGAGGGATGGACTTGGTATGTTGTGTAGGAGT
Source organism: Homarus americanus (assembly GCF_018991925.1). Lineage (NCBI taxonomy): Eukaryota > Metazoa > Arthropoda > Malacostraca > Decapoda > Nephropidae > Homarus > Homarus americanus. Next base: position 4,727 of record NW_024748375.1, read on the forward strand.
GAGGGATGGACTTGGTATGTTGTGAGTGAGGGATTGACTTGGTAATGTTGTGTAGGAGTGAGGGAAGGACTTGGTATGTTGTGTAGGAGGAGGGAAGGACTTGGTATGCTGATATGAGGGAAGGACTGTATGTTTTCTAGAGTAAGGGATGGACTTGTAGTATTGTAGGAGTGAGGGATGGACTTTGTAGTATTGTGTAGAGTGAGGATGGACTTAGTATTGTGTAGGAGTGAGGGATGGACTGTAATATTGTGTAGAAGTGAGGGATGGACTGCATGTTGTGTAGAGGAGGGAAGGACTTGGTATGTTGTGTAGGAGTGAGGGAAGGACTTGGTATGTTGTGTAGGAGTGAGGGAAGGACTTGGTATGTTGAGTAGGAGTGAGGGATGGACTTGATATGTTATGTGGGAGTGAGGGACGGACTTGGTATGTTGTGTAGGAGTGAGGGATGGACTTGATATGTTATGTGGGAGTGAGGGACTTGTAGATTGTGTAGGAGTGAGGGATGAACTTGGTATGTTGTGTAGGAGTGAGGAAGGACTTGGTATGTTGTGTAGGGTGAGGGATGGACTGGGTATGTTGTGCAGGAGGAGGGAAGGACGTGGTATGTTGTAAAGAGTGAGGGAAGGACTTGGTATGTTGTGTAGGAAAGGGAGGGAAGGACGTGGTATGTTGTGCAGGAGGAGGGATGGACTTGGTATGTTGTTTAGAGCGAGGGAAGGACTTGTATGTTGTTTTTAGGAGTGAGGGAAGGACTGGTATAAGCGTGTGAGTGAGGGAAGACTGGTATGTTGTGCAGAGTGAGGGGAAGGACGTGGTATGTTGTGTAAGAGTGAGGGAAGGACTTGCAGGTTGTGTAGGAGGAGGGGAAGGACTTGGTATGTTGTGTGGTGGGAAAGTGAGGGGATGGACTTTGAACTGTGTAGGAGTGAGGGAAGGACTTAGTTTTGTGTAGGAGCGAGGGAAGGACTTGTAGTATTGTGTAGGAGTGAGGGAAGGACTTGTAGTTTTGTGTAGGAGTGAGGGAAGGACTTGGCTTGTTGTGTAGGAGCAAGAGAAGGACTTGGTATGTTGTGTAGGAGTGAAGGAAGGACTTGGTATGCTGTGTAGGAGTGAGGGAAGGACTTGGTATGTTGTGTAGGAGTGAGGCAAGGACTTGGTATGTTGTGTAGGAATGAGGGAAGGTCTTGGTATGTTTTGTAGGAGTGAGGGAAGGACTTGTAGTATTGTGTAGGAGTGAGGGAAGGACTTGTAGTATTGTGTAGGAGTGAGGGAAGGACTTGTAGTGTTGTGTAGGAGTGAGGGAAGGACTTGACGTATTGTGTAGGAGTTAGGGAAGGACTTGTAGTTTTGTGTAGGAGTGAGGGAAGGACTTGACGTATTGTGTAGGAGTAAGGGAAAGACTTGAAGTATTGTGTAGGAGTGAAGGATGGACTTGGTATGTTGTGTAGGAGTGAGGGATGGACTTGGTATGTTGTGTATAAGTGAGGGATGCACTTGGTATGTTGTGTAGGAGTGAGGGATGGACTCGGTATGTTGTGTAGGAGTGAGAGAATTTCGTTGCAAATGCTCCATCTCATTCACCAGACTGAAAATAAAACACAAGTGTTTTATCTTTGGGGAGGGTGTTTTATAAGGCACTGAATATATTTGATTGAGAGGTAATTACACCTGCTTCTTCAGTAGGTAGGACTATATTTTATATATGTTCCTGTATGTAAACATTGTCTAGTATGTTATATATATATTAATTTATAATAATTATGTAATAAGTAAATCAGCTTAACGTTGTGCATTTGTTAGGTAAAATAGTATGGTAATTGGCGGCATGGTATCCACATTGTGTGGGTCACGGCAAGTGCAGGGAGGTAGACGAGCCTGGCTGGTGATAGTGTGTGGTGCAAGTGTGGTACAATTGGTCTGGACTCAGGATATATTTATATGGAGATAAGAGGTGTATACTTTTGTACTTTTCTAGTGTATGGTGAGGCTGAGGTTCGGGTGTGGGTTAATTTAGGCTGTGGTCATCTGTACTGTACTTAAATTGTTCCTTTACTTGACCTTTGTTTGTGGTCTCTTAACTTTATAATGCTAAGTTATGCATTTCATGATTCATCTTCAACATGATACCTATATTTTGAGTTAATCTGAGGGTTATTATTGAGAACCTGGTGGAGATTGTTAGGTGTCCTGTAATAAGTTCTATATACAGGAGAGAACACAAACACCTGTATAGTTGTAGGTTCGCTTACTGGATAAGAGTATGTACACAGAGGGGGGGTGCAACTCAGCCAGCTCCTGGTCAACTGTTATAGACGACGTACAAGATACATTAGCAGCTTCCATAGCCGTGCAAAGTACATTAATTAACATGTGACACAGTGCTACAGCTGAATAAATAATACAAATGGAGAACACATAATACATACATAACATATAATCCAGCATACATAAATACATACAGAGATATATAAGAGTCATTATAGTGTTTATCCTGCTTTGTTGTTGTGACCTGTGTGACTTGACTAGTGGTAAATTTTGATAAAGAGGAGTGCTAATAACGGTATGAAGAAAGAGTGATTTTAATTCTGTCGCCCTGCAATATATATATATACAAAAAACTTTTGGTTAATGAAATTTAATTTCACAGGTATTAACAGAAAATACTACTCCAGGGAGGATGAGACCATAACTTGGTGTACAGATGACGAGGCAACATCAAGGACAAGAGAAACTATCAAGAGTACAGTAAAGGATGAACATCCAAATAACTCAGTCTACCAAACATGACAGGATGTTGTATTGTATATATTTAAGTAAACATGTCCATGAATACTAAAAAGATTATAACAGTGTGTTGAAATATTATCTACTGACTACTGTAGCGATACTCTAGCACTGGAGATGAGGAAAGAACAAGCAAATATAAAGAGTGAGGGAAGGACATGCGGTGATGTGAAGAGAGGAAAGGTTATGCGGTGTTATGAAGGAGTGAAGGAAGGACATGAAGTTGTGTAATAATAATAATAAATAATAATTATTTGTTTATTGAAATTCTGCAGCCCGAAGGCTGAAAATATACATTGGACATAAATGACTTATTACATACATTGGTGGTTTAACAAAAGCCTTTCAGAGAAAGGTAAAGGAAACATACAGATTATTGTAGGTGGAACAGCAAACACGTAGTGTAGTAATTCTCAGAAGGAGGGACCTCACGTGGTGTAGTAGTTCTCACAGATTTATGCAGGGGCCCACGTGGTGTAGTAACTTCCCTCCCAGATGGTGTTAGAGGGACTCACGTTGTGTAGTAGTTCCTCACAGATGGTGTTATGAGGGCCCTACGTGGTGTAGTAATTCCTCACAGATGGTGTTATGAGGGGCCTCACGTGGTGTAGTAATTCCCTCACAGATGGTGTTATGAGGGGCCTCATGGTGTAGTAACCCCACAGATGGTGTTATGAGGGACCTGACGTGGTGTAGTAATTCCCCAGATGGTGTTATATGAGTGAGGTGTGGTCCCAGGCCTCCTAGCGTAGACGGATTAACCATCGCTGGTTGTTGTTGTCTCACGGTCTCACGGGCCAGAGGAGGAAAGGACATGAAGTGGAGGAGACTTGTAGGGTAGATGACGGAAGGACTCCAGTATTGGAAGTACTGAGGGATGGACTTAATATTATGTAGGGAGTGAGGGAAGGGTTCTAGTATTGTGTAGGAGTGAGGGAAGGGCTTGTTGTGTGTAGGAGGAAAGAATGACTTGCAGGATTGTGTAGAGTGAGGGAACTTGCAGCGTTGAGTAAGAGTGAGGAAGTACTTGTAGTAATGTGTAGGACTGAGGGAAGGACTTGCAGGGCTGTGTAGTAGTGAAGGAAGGACTGGCAGGGTTGTGTAGAGTTAAGGAAAGACATGCAGGGTTGTGTAGGAGTGAGGGAAGGACTTGCAGGGTTGTGTAGGAGTGAAAGAAGGACTTGCAGTATTCTGTAGAAGTGAGGGAAGGACTTATAGTATTGTAGGAGTGAGGGAAGTACTTGCAATGTTGTAGAAATGACGACTTCTAGTATTGTGTTGGGGTGAGGGAAGGACTTGCAGTGTATAGGAGGAGGAAAGGACTTGCAGGGTTGTGTGTAGAGTGAGGAAAGACTTGAAGGGTTGTGTAGTAGTGAGGAAGGACTTGCAGTGTTGTGTAGGAGTGAGAGAAGCACTTGCAGGGTTGTGTAGGAGTTAAGAAAGGACATGCAGGGTTGTGTAGGAGTGAGGGAAGGACTTCAGGTTGTGTCGGAGTGATGGAAGGACTTGTAGTGTTGTGTAGAGTGGGGGGAAGGACTTGTAGTGTGTTGTATGAGTGAGGGAAGGATTTGTAGTGTGGTGTAGGCGTGACGGAAGGACTTGTAGTGTTGTGTAGGAGTAAGGAAGGACTTGTAGTGTGGTGTAGAGTAAGGATTTACTTGTAGTGTGGTGTATGAGTGAGGAAGGACTTGTAGTGTGGTACGAGTGAGGGAAGGACTTTGTATGTTGTTTAGGATTGATGGAAGGACTTGTAGTGTGGTGTATGAGTGAGGGAAGGACCTGTAGTGGTGCATGAGTGAGGGAAGGACTTGTGGTGTAGAGTAAGGAAGTACTACAGGGTTGTGAAGGAGTGAGAGAAGGACTTGCAGGGCTGTGTAGGAGTAAGGGAAGGATTTAGTGTATTGTATGAGTGAGGGAAGGTCTTAGTGTTGTGTAGAGTGAGGGAAGGACTTGCACTGTTGTGTAGGAGTCAAAGATGGACTTGCAGGGTTGGATCGGAGTAAGGAAGGACATGCAGGGTTGTGTAGGAGTGAGGGAATGACTTGAGGGTTGTGTAGGAGTGAGGGAAGGACTTGCAAGGTTGTGTACGAGTTAAGGAAGGACATGCAGGGTATGTAGGAGTGAGGGAAGGACTTGCAGGGTTGTGTAGGGGTGAGGGAAGGACTTGCAGGGTTGTGTGAGGAGTGAGGGAAGGACTTGTAGTGTGTTGTATGAGTGAGGGAAGGACTTAGTGTGGTGTAGGAGTGACAGAAGGACTAGTAGTGTGGTAATGAGTGAGGGAAGGACTTGTAGTGTTGTATAAGTGAGGGAAGGACTTGTTTAGGAGTGGCTATATAGACTAACGGCGTTGCGAAGCCTATAACTTAATACACTGTTGTAATTTTTATGGATTTGTAACTAGACAGTCAGGAAGTATTTAGTTCAACTCAATTATTTTGGACTTTAGTTTGATCTTCATTTAAAAAATATTTTATTCTTTGGCAGTAAAATACAAGATATTAGTTTAAGATTTTACTGTAAAAATTAAGTAATTATTACAGCTTAAAACTTACTTGTAAAAAATGAGCATTTCTAGGGCCATCTTTTTGAATTGTAAAAATATAAGGTGTATTTGTAAATGTTCTGAGGCAGTATGTCACTCCTAGAGGCTATGTGAGGCCCCAGGGCTTATATGCCGCCGCCACGGACTGTTTGGTTAATTAGGGCTGTGTGATGATCATAGGTGGTTGTATAATGGTTTAGGACTACAGTATGTAAGGTTGTCAAGGTAGTCTGATCCAACCAGAGGCTGTTTGTGGCATATTGTGAATATCAACGGAGATGTGTGAGGCTCTTAGAGAGCTACTGTACTTGTGACTGAGGGGTTAAATGATGCTCCAGTGTCTGTGTACAGAAAAAGATGAATATATCCTAAATAACTCAGTCTACCCGACATGACAGGAAGTTGTATTGTGTATAATATTTACTGTTGGTTCTACAAATCTTTATAAATGCTAAAATAGATTATAACGGTGTATTGAAAGTTTATCTACTGATTTCTGTAGGACTGAGGAAGGACATGCAGTATTGTGTAGTATAGGGAAGGACTTCAGTATTGTCTAGGGAATGGGAAGGACTTGCAGTGTTGTGTAGGACCTAGGGAAGGACATGTAGTGATGTTCGTAAAATATGGAAGGACTTGCTGACCTAATGAATGAGAGGAGGACTTACTGACCTGCTAATTAGTGAGAGGAGGACTTACTGACCTGCTAATTAGTGAGAGGAGGATTTACTGACCCACTAAGGAATGAGAGGAGGATTTACGGACCTATAGGTGAGGTGGGACTTACTGACCTAAGGTGAGAGGAGGACTTACTGACCTAAGTGAGAGAAGGACTTACTGACCCTAAAGTGAGAGGAGCACTTACTGACCCAAGGGTGAGAGGAGGACTTGCAGCCTAGAGGTGAGGGACGACTTACTGACCTAAGGAGTGAGAGGACTTGACCTAAGGAGTGAGGCACCTGCCTAAGGGTGAGAGGAGGACTTACTGACCTAAGGTGAGACGACTTGACCTAAGTGAGAGGAGGAAATGAAGTGTTTTATTGGAATGATTGAAGGACATGCATTGTTGTGTAGGATAAAGGGAGGGACTTGCTGTGTGTGAGGTGAGGTTAGGATGCAATGTGTTGTGTAGGACTGAGGGAATGACTTACTGTGTTTTGTAGGGTGAAGGAAAGACATGAAGCGCTGTGAGTATGAGGGAAAAACTCATTGTGATGTATAGGAGTTTGAAGGACTCACTGATGTGGGAAGTGAGAGTCTTGCTGTGATGTGGGAGTGAAGGAAGGACTTACTGTGATGTGCAGGGGTGAGGAAGGACTCACTGTGATGTGTAGTGAGGGAAGGACTTACGTGATGTGAAAGTGGGGAAGGACTCACTGATGTGTAGGTGAGGGAAGGTCTTGTGATGTGTAGGAGTGAGAGGTCTTACTGTGATGTGAAGGAGTGAAGGAAGGTCTTACTGTGATGTGAAGGAGTGGGGAAGGACTCACTGATGTGTGAGTGAGGGAAGGTCTTGCTGTGATGTGTAAGAGTGAGGGAAGGACTTACTGTGATGAGTAGGGGTGAGGGAAGGACTCACTGTGATGTGTGAGGTGGAGGACTTACTGTGATGTGAAGGGTGAGGGAAGGACTCGCTGTGATGTGTAGGGTGAGGGAAGGACTCTGAGGCGTAGGAGTGAGGGAAGGACTCGCTGTGATGTGGGAGTGGGGGAAGGATCACTGATGTGTAGAGTGAGGGAAGGTCCTGCTGTGATGTGTAGGAGTGAAGGAAGGACTTACTGTGATGTGAAGGGGTGAGGGAAGGACTCACTGTGATGTGTAGGGTGGGGAAGGACTCACTGGGGCGTAGGGTGAGGGAGGACTCGCTGTGATGTGTAGGGTGGGGAAGGACTCACTGTGATGTGTAGAGTGGGGAAGGACTCATGTGATGTGTAGGGAAGGAGACTTACTGTGATGTGAGAGGAGGGAAGGACTCGCGTGATGTGTAGGAGTGAGGGAAGGACTCACTGAGGCGTAGGAGTGAGGGAAGGACTCAGATGTGTGGGAGTGAGGGAAGGACTCACTGATGTGTAGGAGTGAGGAAGGTCTCGCTGTGATGTGTGGAGGTGGGGACTTACTGTGATGTGAAGGGGTGAGGGAAGGACTCTGTGATGTGTAGGAGTGAAGGAAGGACTTACTGTGATGTGTAGGGCTGGGGAAGGACTCACTGTGAGTGAAGGAGTGGGGAAGGACTCGCTGTGATGTGTAGGAGTGTGGGAAGGAGTACGTTGATGCTTGGGGTGAGGGAAGGACTCACTGTGAGGTGTAGGGGTGTGTGAAGGACTCCTGTGAGGTGTAGGGTGAATGAAGGACTCACTGAGGCGTGGGAGTAAGGAAGGACTCCTGTGAGGTGTGGGAGAGAGGGCAGAATGACTGTGAGGTGTATAGTGAAGGGCTTGTCTACCAATAAGGCAGACTACTGGTGATGACGTCATTGCTCTTGTGGTCTGTTCCACCATTGACGTAGACTACTAGTGGTGACGTCACTGCTGTGGTCCCAATGGAATGCCTAAGGTGACTTCAGCTCACTTAAAAACAAAATGCAGAGAACTTGTGACATAATGTTACAAGCAAGTTGTAATGATTTAATAGAACTGAAATTACGGTAAAATTCTTAAACTATCTTTTAATCCAGTGCCAGCAAGAGTAAAATAGTTCGTTATACAAGTGGAAATAAAAAGTACAAAATTAGTCAACAATGTCATAACATGTGTTGATTACGATATTTTGTGCAGTAGTTTCATCTTCATTTGTATAACACAATGTTTTACTCTAGCTGGCACAGCACTGAAAAAAAATATGCCAGTTTAAGAATTTACCTTCAATTATCAGTTATTTATTTATTACGTGTTCACAACTTTGTAACCAATGAATTTTTCCTCTGGACAAACTTTTGTAATTGTATTTTGTTTTTGTTTTCAAATGTTATACACATATTAAAAATTAAGTACAGGGCAGTGTATCTTCAAGGGGATATGTGATGTTTGTGGCAACTTGGGGATGTGTGATCTTGATTGATTCTCCCCTAAGATCTACATGACGCTTCTAGGGGCTTATAAGTAGCTAGTTGTGTACATCTAGTAAGGGCTATGTGATGACACTAAAGGCTGTCTGTCACTGCTCGGGACAGTGATGCTGCCAAGAGCTGGGTGCCGAGACTTGTCTGAGCCCCCTACTATAGAGATAGGCGAGACACGTCGACCAAGGTACACTGGCAGCGTTGCATGATCCAGGTTGCGTCGCCTTTATGGGACCCTGTGTATACAGGTTGTAGTACCATAAGGGCAGCCTAACCTAGCAGTAACCTGGTGTCAATCATTACAATAAATATTTGTAGAGTAAGTTAATGTGTCGTATAAATGAAAAAAAAAATTACTTTTCCTTTGTTTATAATAATCCTAATAAAAAAGATGAAAACAAAAGGGTTCCAAGACAAAAATGAAAAGAGCCAATTATTATACTTCCCCGAAAAGTAGAAAATCTACGTCACCGAAAAGTAGATACTTACGATCTTTTGAGAATTAGAAAAATTGTAAGTTATTTTTTTCTCTTAAGTTCGAACTTACGACAATAATAAAAGATCGTAAATTCGGATTCTGAAAGATCGTAGTATCTACTGGGACAGTAGATTATATTTGGGAAATTAGATTATCAACTTTTCGGGGAAGTAGATTATCGACTTTTGGGGAAATATTACCTAATTTTCCGAAGTAGATTATCATAGAAAACGGGAAATTTGTATCACAGAAAATGAGAAATATCTACTTTCTGGGAAGGTTGGTTATCTACTTATCATAAAAAACGGGAAATTTATATCATAGAAAATGGGAAATATCTACTTTCCGGGAAAGTTGGTTATCTACTTTCCTGAAAAGTAGATTAGGCTATCTACTTTTCGGGAAATTAGATTATCGACTTTTCGGGGAAGTAGATTATCGAATTTTGGGGAAATATTACCTAATTTTCTGAAGTAGATTATTATAGAAAACGGGAAATTTGTATCACAGAAAATGAGAAATATCTACTTAATGGGAAGGTTGGTTATCTACTTATCATAGAAAACGGGAAATTTATATCATAGAAAATGGGAAATATCTACTTTCCGGGAAAGTTGGTTATCTACTTTCCCGAAAAGTAGATTATCTACTTTCCGGGAAAGTAGATTATCGACTTTTTGGGGAAGTAGATTATCGACTTTTTGAGAAATATTACCTAATTTTCCGAAGATTATCATAGAAAATGGGGAAATTTGTGTCACAGAAAATGGGAAATATCTACTTTCTGGGAAAGTAGGTTATCTACTTCCTGAAAAGTAGATTATCTACTTTTCGGGAAAGTAGATTATCGACTTTTTGGGGAAGTATATTACCGAGTTTTGGGGAAATATTACCTAATTTTGCGTAGTAGATTATCATAGAAAACGGGAAATTTATATCATAGAAAATGGGAAATATCTACTTTCCAGGAAAGTTGGTTATCTACTTTCCCGAAAAGTAGATTAGGCTATGTACTTTTCGGGAAATTAGATTATCGACTTTTCTGGGAAGTAGATTATCGAATTTTGGGGAAATATTACCTAATTTTCTGAAGTAGATTATTATAGAAAACGGGAAATTTTGTATCACAGAAAATGGGAAATATCTACTTTCTGGGAAAGTTGGTTATCTACTTTCCCAAAAAGTAGATTATATCTACTTTCCGGGAAATTAGATTATCAACTTTTCGGGGAAGTAGATTATCGACTTTTGGGGAAATATTACCTAATTTTCCGAAGTAGATTATCATAGAAAACGGGAAATTTGTATCACAGAAAATGAGAAATATCTACTTTCTGGGAAGGTTGGTTATCTACTTTCGAAAAGTAGATTATCTACTTCAGGAAAGTAGATTATCGAATTTTTGAGGACATAAATTATCGAATTTTGGGGAAATATTACCTAATTTTCTGAAGTAGATTATCATAAAACAGAAATTTGTATCACAAAAATAGAAATATCTACTTTCCGGAAGAAGTTGGTTATCTACTTTCGAAAAATGAATTATCTGCTTTTCAGGAAAGTAGATATCGAAACCCTCGGGACATCATTCCTCGAATTTTTATGAAATATTACTTAATTTTCTGAAGTAGATTATCATAGAAAACGGGAAATTTGTATCACAAAAATGGGAAATGTCTGCTTTCAGGAAAGTTGGTTATCTACTTTCGAAAGTAGATTATCTGCTTTTCAGGAAAGTAGATTATCCAGTACAGGGACGTAAATTATCGAATTTTGGGAAATATTACCTAATTTTCTGAAGTAGATTATCATAGAAAACGGAAATTTTATCATAGAAATGGGAAATGTATCTACTTTCAAGAGGAAGTTGGTTATACTTTCGAAAAGTAGATTATCTTTCAGAAAGTAGATTGTATCGAATATTTAGGGACGAAAATTATCGAATTTTGGGGAAATATTACCTAATTTCTGAAGTAGATTATCATAGAAACGGAAATTTGTATCACAAAAATGGAAATATCTGCTGGGAAAGTTGATTTATCTACTTATCATAGAAAGCATGAGGAAATTTTTATCATAGAAAATGGAAATATCTGCTTTCCGGGAAAATTGGTTATCTACTTTCCCGAAAAGTAGATTATTACTTTCAGGAAAGGAGATTATCGACTTTTGAGGAAGGAAGGTAGCAAATTTTTTTTGGGAAATATTACCTAATTTTTCTGCGGAAGTGAATTTATCATAGAAGCAAATTTTTATCATAGAAAATGGGAAATATCTACTTTCCGGGAAAGTTCGTTATCTACTTTCCCGAAAAGTAGATTATCTACTTTTCGGGAAAGTAGATTATCGACTTTTTGAGGAAGGAAATTATCGATTTTTTGGGAAATATTACCTAATTTTCTGAAGTAGATTATCATAGAAAACGGGAAATTTGTATCACAAAAAATGGGAAATATCTACTTTCCGGGAAAGTTGGTTATCTACTTTCCCGAAAAGTAGATTATCTACTTTTCAGGAAAGTAGATTATCGAATTTTTGGGGACGTAAATTATCGAATTTTTGGGAAATATTACCTAATTTTCTGAAGTAGATTATCATAGAAAACGGGAAATTTTTATCATAGAAAATGGGAAATATCTACTTTCCGGGAAAGTTGGTTATCTACTTTCCCGAAAAGTAGATTATCTACTTTTCAGGAAAGTAGATTATCGAATTTTTGGGGACGTAAATTATCGAATTTTGGGGAAATATTACCTAATTTTCTGAAGTAGATTATCATAGAAAACGGGAAATTTGTATCACAAAAAATGGGAAATATCTACTTTCCGGGAAAGTTGGTTATCTACTTTCCCGAAAAGTAGATTATCTACTTTTCAGGAAAGTAGATTATCGAATTTTTGGGGACGTAAATTATCGAATTTTGGGGAAATATTACCTAATTTTCTGAAGTAGATTATCATAGAAAACGGGAAATTTGTATCACAAAAAATGGGAAATATCTACTTTCTGGGAAAGTTGGTTATCTACTTTCCCGAAAAGTAGATTATCTACTTTTCAGGAAAGTAGATTATCGAATTTTTGGGGACGTAAATTATCGAATTTTGGGGAAATATTACCTAATTTTCTGAAGTAGATTATCATAGAAAACGGGAAATTTGTATCACAAAAAATGGGAAATATCTACTTTCCGGGAAAGTTGGTTATCTACTTTCCCGAAAAGTAGATTATCTACTTTTCAGGAAAGTAGATTATCGAATTTTTGGGGACGTAAATTATCGAATTTTGGGGAAATATTACCTAATTTTCTGAAGTAGATTATCATAGAAAACGGGAAATTTTTATCATAGAAAATGGGAAATATCTACTTTCCGGGAAAGTTGGTTATCTACTTTCCCGAAAAGTAGATTATCTACTTTTCAGGAAAGTAGATTATCGAATTTTTGGGGACGTAAATTATCGAATTTTGGGGAAATATTACCTAATTTTCTGAAGTAGATTATCAGAGAAAACGGGAAATTTGTATCACAAAAAATGGGAAATATCTACTTTCCGGGAAAGTTGGTTATCTACTTTCCCGAAAAGTAGATTATCTACTTTTCAGGAAAGTAGATTATCGAATTTTTGGGGACGAAAATTATCGAATTTTGGGGAAATATTACCTAATTTTCTGAAGTAGATTATCATAGAAAACGGGAAATTTGTATCATAAAAAATGGGAAATATCTACTTTCTGGGAAAGTTGGTTATCTACTTATCATAGAAAACGGGAAATTTTTATCATAGAAAATGGGAAATATCTACTTTCCGGGAAAGTTGGTTATCTACTTTCCAGCTAGATTAACTCTACTTTCAGGAAAGTAGATTATCGACTTTTGAGAAGGAAATTATCGATTTTTTGGGAAATATTACCTAATTTTCTGAAGTAGATTATCTGTAGAAACGAAATTTGTATCACAAAAATGGAAATATCTACTTTCTAAAGGAAAGTTGGTTTGTCTACTTTCGAAAAGTAGAATTAGCCTTTCAGGAAAGTAGATTATCGAATTTTTGGGGACGTAAATTGTATCGAATTTTGGGAAATATTACCCTAATTTTCTGAAGTAGATTATCATAGAAACGGGAAATTTTTATCATAGAAAATGGGAAATATCTGCTTTCCGGGAAAGTTGGTTATCTACTTTTCGAAAAGTAGATTATCAACGGAAAGTAGATTATCGAATTTTGAGGGACGTAAATTATCAACGATTTGGAAATATTACTATTTTCTGAAGTAGATTATCATGAAAAGCAGGAAATTTTTATCATAGAAATGGGAAATATCTGCTTTTCCGGAAAGTTGGTTATCTACTCGAAAAGTAGATTATCTGCTTTTCAGGAAAGTAGATGTATCAATTTGAGGGACGTAAATTAATAAATTTTTGAAATATTACTTAATTTTCTGAAGTAGATTATCTAGAAAACGGGAAATTTTTATCATAGAAAATGAAATATCTACTTTCGGGAAAGTTGGTTATCTACTTTCGAAAATCAGATTGTATCTACTTTTCAGGAAAGTAGATTATCGAAATTTTACAGGGGACGTAAATTATCGTTTTGGGGAAATATTGCCTAATTTTTCTGAAGTAGATTATCATAAACGGGAAATTTATCACAAAAAATGAAAATATCTACTTTCCGGGAAAAGTTGGTTATCTATTACAAAAAGTAGATTATCTACTTTTCAGGAAAATGAATATCGAATACAGGGACGTAAATTGTCAATTTTAAAATATTACCTAATTTTCTGGTAGTTATCATAGAAAACGAAATTTTATCATGAAAATGGGAAATATCTACTTTCCGGGAAAGTTGATTTATCTACTTTCGAAAAAGTAGATTATCTACACCAAGGAAAGTAGATTATCAATTTTGAGACGAAAATTATCGAATTTTAAGAAATATTGCCTAATTTTCTACAAGTGAATTATCTTAGAAAACGGGAAATTTGTGTCACAAAATGGGAAATATCTACTTTCTGGGAAAGTTGGTTATCTACTTTCGAAAAGTAGATTATCTGCACTAAGGAGAAGTAGATTATCTCGACTTTGAGGAAGGAAATTATCAATTTTTGGGGAAATATTACCTAATTTTCTGAAGTAGATTATCATAGAAGCAGGAAATTTGTATCTCACCAAAATGGGAAATATCTTCTTTCCGCAGGAAGTTGGTTATCTACTTTCCGAAGTAGATTATCTACTTTTCAGGAAGTAGATTATCGAAATTTTGGGGACGTAATTATCGAATTTTGAGGAAATATTACCTAATTTTTTCTGGTAGATTTATCATAGAAAACGGGAAATTGCTTGTCACAAAAATGGGAAATATCTACTTTCGGGAAAGACAGTTTATCTACTTTCAGTAGATTATCCTTTCAGGAAAGTAGATTATCGAATTTTAGGACGTAAATTATCGAATTTTGGAAATATTACTAATTTTCTGGAAGTAGATTATCATAAAACGAAATTTATCACAAAAATGGGAAATATCTACTTTCTGAAAGTAGATGATCTGCTTTAGGAAAGTAGATAGCCAACTTTCGGAGAGTAGATATTTCCCATTTCTGTGATAAGAATTTCTAGATTTTCAAAGTCTACTTTGGGAAGTAGATAAAATTTCAGAATTTCAAAAAGGTGGGATTCGATGGGGAGATGAGACGCTTTGAGGACGTAAATTATCGAATTTTGGAAATATTACCTAATTTTCTGAAGTAGATTATCATAAACGGGAAATTTGTATCACAAGTAGGAAATATCTACTTTCCGGGAAAGTTGGTTATCTACTTTCGAAAAAGTAGATTATCTACTTTCAGGAAAGTAGATTATCGAACAGGGACGTAAAATTATCAATTTGTGAAATATTACCTAATTTTCTGAAGTAGATTATCACTAGAAACGGGGAAATTTTTATCTGCAGAAAATGAAATATCTACTTTCCAGGAAAGTTGGTTATCTACTTTCGAAAAAGTAAGTTATCTACCTAAGAAGTAGATTATCGAATATTTGGGGACGAAAATTATCGAATTTTGAAAATATTTACCTAATTTTCTGAAGTAGATTATCATAGAAAGCAGAAATTTGTATCACAAAAATGAAATATCTACTTTCAGGAAAGTTGGTTTATCTCTACTTATCTATAGAAAACGGAAATTTTATCATAGAAAATGGGAAATATCTACTTTCTGAGAGAAGTTGGTTATCTACTTTCGAAAAGTAGATATCTACTTTTCGGAAAGTAGATTATCGAATTTTTAAGGACGTAAATTATCGAATTTTTGAAATATTGCCTAATTTTCTGAAGTAGATTATCACTTAGAAAACGGGAAATTTTATCATAGAAAATGGAATGTCTGCTTTCCGGGAAGTTGGTTATCTACTTTCGAAAGTAGATTATCTACTTTAGGAGAAATGAATTATCGAAATTTTGAGGACGTAAATTGTGAATTTTGGAAATATTACCTAATTTTCTGAAGTAGATTATCATAGAAACGGGAAATTTATCACAAAATGAAATATCTACTTTCGGGAAAGTTGGTTATCTACTTTCCGAAAAGTAGATTATCTGCTTTTCAGGAAAGTGAATTAATATCGAGTACGGGGACGTAAATTATCGAA
>NW_024748376.1:0-2500 GCF_018991925.1 Homarus americanus
CTAGCTAGCAGCGTGTGGCAATGTTATTACCATATCCCACACGCTTAATTAATGTGCCTGGCGACGTATGGAAGCTGCTAATGTATCACTTGCCATACGTCGTCTATGGTAGTTGACCAAGACCTTAGCTAGGGAGCAGTGCTACCCACCTCTGTGTACATACTCTTATCAAGTAAACCGAACCTACAAAACTATACAGGTGTTTGTGTTCTCTCCTGTATATAGAACTTATTACCCAGAACATCTAACAATTAAGGCATCATTTAGTAATATAATTAACATGGGAAGTGGAGATGTAAATTGTAAAGGTCATATAACAGTGGTTTGTGTTATGTATGTATGTACAGTATGTATGTATGTATGTATGTATGTATGTATGTATGTTATTGTTATGATAGGCATAATTGAGTAGGGTAGTGTATATTTGTGTGACAGTGTAGTGTGGCAGTGTAGTGTGACAGCGTAGGGTGGCAGTGTAGTGTGACAGTGTAGTGTGGCAGTGTAGTGTGACAGTGTTGTGTGACAGTGTAGAATGACAGCGTAGTGTGGCAGCGTAGTGTGGCAGCGTAGTGTGACAGTGTACTGTGACAGTGTAGTGTGGCAGTGTAGTGTGGCAGTGTAGTGTGACAGTGTAGTGTGACAATGTAGTGTCACTGTAGTGTGGCAGTGTAGTGTGATAGTATAGTGTGGCAGTGTAGTGTAGCAGTGTAGTGTGACAGTGTAGTGTGTCAGTGTAGTGTCACTGTAATGTGGCAGTGTAGTGTGACAGTGTAGTGTGACAGCGTAGTGTGACAGTGTAGTGTGGTAGTGTAGTGTGACAGTGTAGTGTGACAGTGTAGTGTGACAGTGTAGTGTGGCAGTGTAGTGGGACAGTGTAGTGACAGTGTAGTGTGACACTGTAGTGTGGCAGTGTAGTGTGACAGCGTTGTGTGACAGTGTAGTGTGACAGTGTAGTGTGGCAGTGTAGTGTCACTGTAGTGTGGCAGTGTAGCGTGACAGTGTAGTGTGACTGTAGTGTGACAGTGTAGTGTGACAGTGTAGTGTGACAGTGTAGTGTGAAAGTGTAGTGTGACAGTGTAGTGTGGCAGTGTAGTGTGACAGTGTAGTGTGACTGTCGTGTGACAGTGTAGTGTGGCAGTGTAGTGTGACAGTGTAGTGTGGCAGTGTGGTGTGACAGTGTGGTGTGACAGTATGGCAGTGTAGTGTGGCAGTGTAGTGTGGCAGTGTAGTGTGGCAGTGTAGTGTGGCAGTGTAGTGTGACTGTAGTGTGACAGTGTAGTGTGACTGTAGTGTGGCAGTAGGGTGTGTCATAGGAGGGAAGATCAGCTAAAACTAATGGCCCATCACTTTTTTGGTAGATTTTAGTGTAGATAAACAGAAAATAATTTCAGTTTCAATATTTTGCAACCTTTTGCTAGGTAAATTTTAGCGTGAAATTTATCGAAAATCTAACGTACAGCTGCATTAGTGCATTACAATTAAATAGTGAACATTGCTTTCTGACTTCATTCTTTAACAACCCAACTAACAATATTTTTTTCTGTTTCAGATTCTGATGCATTTATAAGTTGGTAATATTTGCGATGGCTGCTTGTGTCAGGACGAGGAACCAAAAATCAAGCCATCTCAGTCACTATCTTGGGTCTGGGAGAGAGCTCCTGAAGTCGGAGTTGCCTACATTGAGATGCTTTGAGAGATACGGTGTTTTTAATCAGGCAAATCAGTGAAAGAACCAAAGAACTTACACAAACAAAGACATTGCCAGTGATATGATAGCTGTCTTGGCACAGTACACTCTGGCTAACGCTCAGTTCAAGCCTCAGTCTAACAAAGTCAGAAGAAGATTAGTAAGGGAGCACTAGCCAGTTGGGGAAAAAGGCAAGAGATATCTCCTCTTGGGAGAGGAGAAAACTTGCACAGTTAAGGACAGCTTTATAGCTTAACTGGACCAGTTATTTGACGCAATTACTTTTAAGTGCCCAATTGTTCTCTGTCCTGAGGTTGGATGCGATCGTGACTGTAAATCCGAGGCCCACATCTCCTGTATTTGCAAGCGTGAACTGAAGATTCCTGTGATCGAACTGGCATTTGTCAAAGCACAGAGAGAGAAGACTGGCAGTATAGGGGCTCTCATGATTTCTAGCCAAGATATTCCGGAGTCCAAGAGACAGGAGGCTGCCACAGAGAGACAGAAGAGGAGAAGAGTTGCCGTGGAAAAGAGACTTGAGAAGGCCCATGGTGAGGTAAAAAAGGCCGATGATTGAAGTCAAGCTGATTCAGAGTTTAATGACTTCCCCATGGCTGATCCAAGTGCTGACCAGGAGAATGGTGACTTTGTCCCTAATTTACCCAGAAAATAATGATCCTAAACCTTCCAGGCATAAGATTCGAAATTGGAAAGATATCCCGAGCATAGCTCTGGCCAGCATGCGACACCACACTGGTCTCAGAGAAACTGCAGAGATAGCAACAGCTGCCTGGATTGACGGTGGTTTGATAA
>NW_024748376.1:7500-15275 GCF_018991925.1 Homarus americanus
TAGGTGTTGTGGATGATGTTGTACTCTGGGTGTTTTGAGTGCCTGATATTGTACTCTGGGTGTTTTGGATGTCGGTTGTAGCATCTTGTGGATGTTTTAATTGTACTCTGTGTGCTTTGAGTTCGTGATATTGTACACTAGGTGTTGTGAGTGCCTGATATTGTACTCTAGGTGTTGTGGATGCGTGTTGTAGCGTCCTGGAAATAATTTAATTGTACCCTGGGTGGTGTGTGTGTGTGTGTGTGTGTGTAGTTACTTATGACTCATGATAGCAGAAGTTATGGTGGAAACCTCCTTGTATTCCTCTTCCTCCTCCTCTTCCTCCTCCTCCTTCTCCTACTCCTCTTCCTATTCTTCCTCCTCCTCCTCCTCCTCCTCCTCTTCATTCTCTCCGCCTCCTCATCCTCTTCTTTCTCCTCCTCCCCTTTCCTTCCCTTCTTTCACCCTCCTCTTCCTCCCTCCTCCCACCTACTCCTCCTCCCTTCCCGTCTCCTCCACTATACATATACATACACGGAGTCTCAGAAAAATATACACACTGCCTTATAATTTTTGTATTGATGTGTGACGTAACCAACAAGTGTGTATACATTTTTCTGAGACTCCCTGTATGTATATGTATACCTTTAACCTATTATGTATATTTTTGTTTATCTTCCTTATTTTCTTTGGATTATTATTGTTCTCACGTTCTTTCCTCTCTCTCTCTCTCTCTCTCTCTCTCTCTCTGTTCTCGTCTCTGTTATTGGGTCACCTCAATTGCATTCATCTCTCCTCTACTACTCGCTCCTCCATCTTCTTTTCTCTCATCTTCTTGTCATGAATTATCGCTTCTTTTATCGGTCAATATCTTGCTGGTGCCGTTTTGCTCTTCCAATTCCTAGTGTTCTCTTTACCCAGACCCTAATATATGTTCCCCTAACTCTGCCTGATCTGCCTCGAGGAAGTTAAAGTAGAGGCTGCCTTGTGTCCGCCATTGTTCTTAGATCACATACTCGGAGGCGTTGTTTCTGGTCGATCTGAACGAGAAGTTTGTTTACCTTTAACTCGTTCAGGCTTCCTACACTGTTGATATTTTTCTTCTTCTCCCAGGATGTTTGTGAGGTTTCTCTTGTGATTTATTGGAGGTTTTAGGTGTAATAAGAAGGTTGGGGGCTATTGATGCAAGGTAGTGATGATGAAATAAAAGGAATATTTGCTCGTTGGTCAGTGTATACATCGGCTTTATGATGGTGGAGTACAAGACTCAGGCCTCCAGGCATAACCTCAACATGTATAACGTCCATGTGAGGAAATTTAAAGGGACTTATACAGAATGATGCTATATATATATATATATATATATATATATATATATATATATATATATATATATATATATATATATATATATATATATATATATATATATATATATATATATATATATATATATATATACAGTCCTTTACAATTTCTTATTTATACTTGATTTACCTGTGTATATTACAGGTATTAATCAAGAGGTGCAAAGATCATGGACAGGTTCAGGCCAGAGAGGAACACTGAGATTTAAAACAACATTTTAACCTAACCGAACCTAACCTAACCTAACCTAACCTAACCTAACCTTACCCAACCCAATGAACTTGTAGGGGAAAAAATATCGTCTGGAAACTGAAGTTGAGAAGTAAAGTTGATATCATGAGGGATGAGGTGCGGGGTGAGGGGTGAGGAGGGGGAGGGGTGAGGGGTGAGGAGGGGGAGGGGAGGTTCGTTTATCTACATTATATTTAAAGCTTAATACTATAATGTTGTTGTTTTCATTATAAGATCAAATGCTGTTTTTTATCGTTAACTTGTATAAAAATGTTAAATCCTTTACGTTTTATGAGTTTATGAGTTTGATAACCTAACCTAACCTAACTTACTACCTACGTAGGTAGTAGGCAGCTATCAAACAGAGAGGTACTACCGCCTGGGAAGATATTTGAAGCATAATGTGTTGTCTAATGGTAGACCCTGCTGCCATATGGCATCCCAGGTTGCTGATCTGTCTTTCTGTCTCATTTACACACAATTGCAGGGTCTGAATTGTTTCTCTTACCATTGACAACACAACATACATATATCGTTTCTCACTCTTGATTATTTTTTAAATTTTGTATTTATGGTTGTTACGAGTTGGGGATTTAGAATATAGTTAAAAGTCTACCCAAATCCCAACAGGTAACAACAATAAAAAAACAAAGACAATCGGAATATAAAAGGGTAGACAAAGGATGCGAGTTTTCGTTGTGTATAATAAAGTACCATAAATTCCTTAACAAAATATTCAGCTTCCTATAAATTACCCTTAACCAAACTTAACCTAAACATTAACAGTATATACATATTAATACAACATAAAACAATCGTGAAGCAAGGTGGAGGTGGGAGAGGCAATACAAGATTACAAATACTTAAGTGAGGAGCTGAGATGGCTGACGAGTAAGGCTGAGTATTGTAGAAGACGGTAGGTAGTCACTGTGCCGTAGGTTTAGAGGATAGGTGATCCTGTGGTCACTTCCCAGAGTGTAGTGCTCTCTCCTCGAACTCGAGCTGACAAAGAAGACTTGGAGGAAGTGACGCAACAACCAGGATATGGAGAAGGGAAACCCCGGAGTGGTAACTAAGACGAGTCATACTCGTGTCTCGTCCCTAGATGGCGTTGCTCGTGGTGTTGGGTAGGTAGATCAGGACAATAGATGGCGTGGTTCGTAGTGCTGGGTAGGTAGATCATGACAATTGGTGGAGGGGTTCGTAACATGGTTCTTTATTATTATTATTATTATTATTATTATTATTATTATTATTATTATTATTATTATTATTATTATTATTATTATTATTATTATTATTATTATTATTATTATTATTATTATCATTATCATTATCATTATCATTATAATTATTATTATTATTATTATTATTATTATATGTTCGCCCCCCAGAACCCGTAAAAAAATAATAATAACCTACCCCAACACTAACACTACCCTACCCTACCCTACCACTACCCTACCCTACCCTACCCTACCCTACCCTACCCTACCCTACCCTACAAACTACCCTACCCAACAAACTACCCTACCCTAACACTACCCTACCCGAGCACTACCCTACCCTAACAGTACCCTACCCTACCCTAACACTACCCTACCCTAACAGTACCATACCCTACCCTAACAGTACCCTACCCTAACACTACCCTACCCTACCCAAACACTACCCTACCCTACCCTACCCTAACACTACCCTACCCTACCCTAACCTACCCTACCCTACCCTAACACTACCCTACCCTAACACTACCCTACCCTAACACTACCCTACCCTACCCAAACACTACCCTACCCTACCCTACCCTAACACTACCCTACCCTACCCTAACACTACCCTACACTACCCTAACACTACCCTACCCTAACACTACCTTACCCTACCCTAACACTACCCTACTAGGGTGTGTCATAGGAGGGAAGATCAGCTAAAACTAATGGCCCATCACTTTTTTGATAGATTTTAGTGTATATAAACAGAAAATAATTTCAGTTTCAATATTTTACAACTTTTGCTCAGTAAATTTTAGCGTGAGAAATTTATCTAGGTGGTTGAAATTAATTGGCCATACTGGCTTTTGCTCCTCACTCTCGCTCAAGGGAGGCTGGGGGTGGGGGGAGCTAAGCTAGTTAGGCATTCAGTATTGTAATGTGTGTTAATTTGTGCAAGTTAAATGGTGGTGTTATTTTTCATGTATTGTATAAAGTGAGTCTCTTTTTTATAATAACTCACCAAAAGTGTCGCCCCAGGAAAAGGTAACAGAAACCTTAATGGCACAGGTAGATTGTCACTCCCCTCGCCGCCCAGCGTATCCCACCTGAAGATTAACCATCCCGGCGATACCTTGGGGGGGGGGCTTAAGTATAATATATACTCTTATATAATAATGTTGATGCTGTAATACACTGGCAGTCATAGTACAGTACATTTGTTGCCTTTATTAAGTTGAGTTTTGTATTTTTGGAAAAAGAGAGAGAAATTTGAGCAACATAATAGAGAGAGAGAGAGAGAGAGAGAGAGAGAGAGTGTATTACATTGCCACACCCGATTCCTTCCTGGTGTATATTTTTACCACCTCTGGTACAACTGTGTCTCTTGCCGATCTATTTTGCACTTTCGCTTCCTGCCTTTCATCTTCCACCTTTCATCTTCTCCTTCATCTTCTTCTCCCCATCGTCTTTCTCCTCCATCTTACCCCTTCATCTTCCCTCCCTTCTTCCTCCCTTCCATCACCCCCATTCATTTCTACTCCCTTCATCTTCCCCCTTCATCTTCCTCTCCCCTTTATTTTACCCCTCCATTTTCCCCCCTTTCACCTCCCTCCTTCGATCCCCTTTCTTTTCCACCAATCTCCTTACCTTCCACTGCTGTCTTAGTTCATAACTGTTTTTAAGAAATTTAGTTTTTTCAAGGATTTCGATATTTTATTCACTTACAATTCTTTTTTGTTTTAATTTAATTTTCTCACTCCTGATTCAAGTGATTCAAGTGTTGCAGATAATTTATAATATCCAGCCTTTATAATGTCTTTAGTGCCTCTTGAGTAAATATCATTACATTACGTTTATAAACAAATACACGACTCAGACACATTGGTATTATAATCACAAAGCAAAGGTATCAAGAAGTTGTGACGTTTCATCTGTACAACCAGTTGAGAATAAACTTTACTTCTCTAAAAGTTTAGAAGAAATGAGGAGAGTTTCTCGCCAGGGGGTGCAGCGCTGTGAGAGAAGAATGTAAATAAGCCTGACTAGCTAAGAAGACGACCAGGGGTAAGAAATGGTCCGTCTTGAGGATGTGGTTCAGGAGGTGAGGTGAAGAAATAAACCTCGAAGACGTCATAAAACACAGAGATGATACAATTTCTAACCTTCCCAAGTCTCTGGTGGGTGGCAGGTGATCACCAACATGAAATACACCAACATGAAATACACCAACATGAAATACACCAACATGAAATACACCAACATGAAATACACCAACATGAAAGACACCAACATGAACTGCGCCAAATTGAAATAGATGATGCCGAGTGAGGTTGATTGTGACTCAGACAGTAACCATAGCAGGACCTAAAAACAGCCAAGACTGTTCTAAAATAAGAACATAAATTATAATTTCTGCCCAAGAGAGGGAATGAGTGAACTTTAATTTCCATTATAGTATAAAACTTAACGAGTTTATCTTCAACGTGATTTTAAATTTTAGTGGGTGAATTTCTTCTTTGGATAATTAAATCTTTGAGAATAACATTTTAAGGCGGCCATTTAGTGTCATCATGCTGTAAGATGTAGATACGCTCCAAAAATTATGTTTACGATTTTGTGTTAGACGATATGACACAACAGGCAAAGGATTTTGACGACCCGACCGAGACAACAGGAGTCGCAGTGTTCAATTTGAAATTCATCGGTCTCCTCCATAAAGGCACTTATGGAGTGTTTGTTTACAACTCCTAGTGGTTAATGTGATGCAGCAGTGTGCAGCACATAGTCCATAAGGTGTTTCTTATGCCAGACCCTTGAGAGTACAGCGGGTGGTTACACTACTCACCTACCTTACACTCTCCCCGATGCTTTTGTTAGATGTTGAAACAGGAACTGTGGATCAACCTGTACAGCTTCTTCTTTTACTTTCACACAAACAATAGATTTAACATGTTGCCTAAGTACTTTGATGAAACAATAAGCACAAATGTGTTATCGTCATGATCCGCCTTATGTGATTATATTGCCAGTTGATGTGGGCCCGACCTTGTTTTGATACACTGACTGGCCTCGTGTTAATTTATTCTCACTTTACATACTTTTTTCGTACCTGAACTCCTCGACCGAACGCTCTTAAAGTTTGTAGAGAAGTTGAAACGGGTCTTATTGATATTCGTGGAGACAGACTGATAGAGGTCCCAGCAATAAGGGAGTACAGCCGGGTCCTGCTGGAGACACTGAACACATTTACGTTATTACATCTGGAAATACACGATCACTCACCAAAGAAAACGAAGACAATTTTACCAACTAATATGGTCGAGGTTCTGTAGATATGGGCCACAGCTCAGGTACGGTCGCTATCTGATGTTCCCGACCAGTGTAACAAGAAAGATCTTTACAAACACTATAATATGTAGTCAACGTGCAGTGACTCAGTAATAACTTATTGCTCCTTTGATTCAAGTGTTCGACAACAAACCAAATATGTTCCCTCTGTTCCTTTGACTCTATCTTGTGTGCACGATATTGTGGACTGGGGTGTGATCACGATCAATGGTTGTCCCACTCACTCACTCACTAGGTCTCCTGCCATCTCTTACCCATGAAATTAGATTAAATCTGCCCTGTCGTATCCTCTTTACCTATCCTATCCCCCCTTGTCTCTATTAACCTTAATATATCATCACTCTCTCTCCCCTACTCTCCTTCCCTGCTTCCTCTACCACTATCTCCACCTCCTCTTTCCTTCCCCTTTCACAATTATTATATCCTCGTATCTATGTCCGGCATTATCTTTATCTGCTCCTACTTCCTTCACCATATCTCTCTATCCCCTCAGCCTAAATCACAATGCCTACAAGAACGAGAGCTTGTGTTGGTAAAAGAGGAATTTTTGAACACCATGACAAATGTATATTTTTGGATGACTTAGGGAGAACGTGTGGCGTGATTAGTGTAGAAGAGGAGATTGTCACACCCTTCTACCCAGTCTTGTTAGTCTCTTATGCCCCACCCTGCCAGTCCTCATATCCTACCCTACTAGTTCCTCATACCCTACCCTGTTAGTCCCTCATACCCTACCCTGTAAATCCCTCATACCCTACCATTCCAGTCCCTCATATTCCACCCTACCAGATCCTCATACCTCTCCCTGCCAGATCCTCATACCTCACCCTTCCAGCCTGTCTTTGTGTCCCAACAAAATTAAGTTCTGTAAAAATCTAAAATCGACCTGAAGTCTTTCGCCTTCCCTTACCATCTTCTCCCAGTTGGTTCTCTTGTAAATAGTAGCTCGATGCCCTGGAGTCTCTGGTAGTTTCAATAAGTCTGGAGCCCAACTCATTAAGGAACTTCAGGGTGCTGTCATGCTGGGGAGGGAGGGAGAGGGAGCTGTATTATACTCTCATGCTGGGGAGGGAGGGAGAGGGAGCTGCATTATGCTGTCATGATGGGGAGGGAGGGAGAGGGAGCTGCATTATGCTGTCATGCTGGAGAGGGAGGGAGAGGGAGCTGCATTATGCTGTCATGCAGGGGAGGGAGGGAGAGGGAGCTGCATTATGCTATCATGTTGGGGAGGGAGGGAGAGGGAGCTGCATTATGCTGTCATGTCGGGGAGAGAGGGAGAGGAGGTCGCATTATGCTGCATGCTGCATTAATATGATGCAGCATAACTCCAGCAGTCTCGCTACAGCTTTGTATGTATGGATGATAACACAGTAGACTGCTTACTGTGATAAACTTATACAGTCGAATGAAAACCTGAGAGACAACTCAATATAAGTCCTTTCATTATACTCTAATATTATTATTATCACGGACACGGACACAAGAATTCAATGGATCTAAGTAACGAAAATAAGGAATAATTTAAGTTGTTGTCAAAGATTTTCATATGATTATTGTTTATAACTGAAGGTCTTGGAACTATTTTATCACAACAAAGAAATATAATGCAGTAAAACATGGACAGTGATGAAGTAT
>NW_024748377.1:0-14409 GCF_018991925.1 Homarus americanus
ACTAACACTGACACCCACTGGTCCTTTGGCCACTCATTCTTCCCGGCTATTTTCTCCAAAGTCCTAAATGACCCGTCCATATCGGATTCATCAAACCCGGGAACAAGGGAAGAAGCAGTAGCAGGGTTAAAAGCAGCTAGTTTCTCTCTTAATGCCACTTCCTTTGATCTAAACTCCGATGTTAAGGTGACTTCTATCTCTCTTACCTGTAGTTCTTTCAGTCTAACCTCCTGCTCCAACTTGGCCCGTTCCATCATTTCCTCATGCTCCAACTTGGCCTGTTCCGACCTTCCCTCATGCTCCAACTTGTGCTCCAACTTGGCCTGTTCCAACTTTTCTTCATGCTGCAACTTGGCCTGTTCCGACTCCTGCTCCAACTCGAGTTCTTTCATTTTGATTTGGAACTCGAACCTAGCTCGTTCCAGTTCTAAGGCGTCTATTCGTTGTGTTTCTTGTTGAGGGCTAGCCAGACCTGAAGCAACTTCTGTGTGAGGAGGGGTGGTGGATAGTGGTTGAAGTTTCTTGGACATGGGCGTTAATCCCTGTCAACATGGATTCTTTTGAAACTTCATGTTAGACCAGCACTTCCAATCACATGATTTTTTAACATTTGCTTAGTCAGTTGCTGTGAAAATGGGACAATATAATAGTTGTAGCTGTTCTTTTTCCATTCTTTCTTCAGGATATTAACACGTAATTTAGCTACGGAAGGATTTTCAATAAAATCCTGGAGATCAAAACTCTGAGGTGGCCATTGTTAAGAAAAATAGGATAAATTAACTAATGGTCCAAAGATAAGATGATGGATAACCTAGAAAATATCACGGCAGTGGATAACCAGAAAAGTCGAAAACTAACTTGATTTATACTGGGAAATTACACTTATGATTATTGTTCTTCTGAAGATCCTTAGATAAGGATAAGAGACTTGCCCAGAAAGAGGTAGGGCGTATTACGGCATTAATATAAAGATCCGGATTAACAACCCTGATAAATGGTATGATTGACCCTGAATGAGATAATGAGAACAATAATTGAGGCTTTATAATTATGGGGTCCTGGTAGAGCGTGGCGTCCCAAGATATCACTTCACCGTAAACTAGTGACTATGGAACAACCTACTCTGGAGTGAGGGTACGGCATTAAACAGATCCGGATTCTTCCCAACACTCGATAAGACTTACTACACAACTGCCACGTGTAATAACAGGTAAGCCTTATGACACTTGGAACCTAATATCCTACGTCTGTCACTCTTACTATACGATAATACCAATATATGCACACACATATGACGGGAACTTTAAACCACCGTAAAGCAATTGTGAACAAGTGACTGGGAGAATAATTAACACTGAATGCCGGAGGAAGGAATGTTATTACTTAAGGTCATTGTCCTGTCACGGTCGCCATTTGTTACGAGTTGGGGATTTAGGAATATAGTTATACGTACCCAGATCAACAGATAACAATAAAAAACAAAGAACGTCGGACTATAAAAGGGTAGACAAAGGATGCGAGTTTCGTTGTATATAATAGTACCATAAATCCTTAACAAAATATTCAGCTTATAAATTACCCTTAACCAACGCTTCAAAGCATTAGCAGTATATACATATTAATAAACATAAAACAATCTCGAAGCAAGTGGACGTGGGGAAATTAATACAAGATACTAGTACTTAAGTGAGGAGCTGAGATGGCTGACGAGTAAGGCTGAGTATTGTAGAAGACGGTAGGTAGTCACTGCAAGTAGGTTTAGAGGATAGATGATCCTGTGGTCACTTCCCAGAGCCAAGTGCTCTCTCCTCGAATTGGAGCTGACAAAGAAGACTTTGAGGAGGTGACGCAACAACCAGGATAGGGAGAAGGGAAACCTCAGAGTGGTAACTAAGACGAGTCATACTCGTGTCTCGTCCCTAGATGGCGTTGGCACTCGTGGTGCTGGGTAGGTAGATCAGGACCCAATAGATGGCGTCTTCGTAGTGCTGGGTGGAGGGGTTCGTAACACTATATATACGACACCAGATAGCACTACAGATAAAAATTAAAGACACCTTGCATGTAAGAGAAGCAAACAATAAAAAAAATGAGATGATATTATAATAATGACATGACTAAAGACAAAAACATTTTGGACTTCCATAAACAAGATGATGGGGCACAACAAGCAAAAAACACCATACATTAAAGACCAAAATGGAACAAAATTGCACGAGGAAAATGAACAAGAGTCAGCATTCAAAAGGGAATGGGTAAAAGTTTTTAAAATGTCAGAAGAGGAAAATGAAGATTTTGATAGTGAACACGAAGAAAGGATAGAAGAAGAAATGGGAAGACATATACATAGAATCACCCCCAAGGCAATATATAGACTATAACTTATTACCTAATAATCAAATAATAACCATGGAATGATGCTGTCTATGTGAAAGTAAGAAAAAGCCCTGGGCTCACAGGTATTACACGAAATATGATCATGAATCTACCTGAAAACATTTTAAAATACACTATTAAACATTTATAACGCATGTAATATGGATTACTTTCCAGACAAACTAAAATATGCAAAACAATATTTATTCTAAAGAGGTAAGGACAATAAAATAAACTAAACTACAGGCCAATATCTTTATTAAGAAATTACCGGGAAACTATTGGAAAAAATATTAAATTCAAGACTTATAGCCTTTTTAACACAACATGGGAAAACTAACAACAGACAACATGGATTTATGCCCAATAGAAATACCCTAACTGCAATAGCTATAATAACGGAAATAATTGCAATAGAAAAAGCAAGGGTAACCAGATCAATATAATTTTAAGGGATGTTTCTAAGGCTTTTGATAAAGTTGGGCATTTAGGCTTGAAATATAAAATATTAAAACTGGGACTTAACGAATACATGCTAAGAATGTTGTGTAACTATTTAGATGATAGGAGAGCACAAATTCAAATTGGAAACTTTTTAGGAACTATGTTTAATCTTGAGAGTGGAGTACCTCAAGGAGGATGCCTTTCTCCAACACTATATACAATTTATACTTCAGACACACCTCAACCTACCCTTTGGTAGAATATGTAATGTTTGCTGATGATATTTACTCAAATAGTATCATGCCAGGAAAAATCAACAATTTATGGCACTCTACACGGTAAGAGCGATAAAAACATAAATGATTTTGAGAAAAAAAATGGAAAATCAGGACAAATAAGAACAAATTCCAAGATAATACCCAATAGCCAAGATTAAAACAAGTCCAGTAATAGTCGACCAGGAACTATGCCCATATACGACACTGAAGGTACGGATGGCAGTTAAAACTAACAAAAGAGGATATATAACTATGCTTAAAAAGATAAAGGCGACAGGCAAGAATAAGATTATCAAAAATAAAAACGCTTTAAGAACCTTAGCATTAATAACAAAAGAAAGGTTATGTGCCCTTGTCAAATCAATATGGAACTTTACCACCCATCCCATTGAACACCCTTAGTAAAACGTGCATTAAAAAGGTTACAAACAGTACAAAAATATAGCCCTCAGATTTATATGAAATATACACAGACCATCAATAATGAACAACTACACACAAGAGCAAACCTCTTACAACAGTAATGTAGATATACTGTAACAAAGCTGTAAATATTTGGAAAAAAGTGACTAGACCTTTTGAAACATATCAAAACTGGAAAAAATAATAGACAGGAAGAAATGGTGAACCACCTCCTGCCTCAATATACACATTTCTACATAAAACATTACTAGAAGGAATAAAGATATGAGAGTGACCAACCAGCTCCACTAGAGCCATACAGTGTACCTTTAGACTAACACAACTAACACTTAACTAACACCAAAAAAAAATGTGACTACCCTCCCAGTTACACAAGGACCTGGGCGGGCTCACTAACTCCAACAATAACAAAAATAATAATAATAAGCGGCATTATATAAATAAACCAATATTAATACAAAGGTCTGACGACCCAAGGGAGCAGAACAAAGACAAAACACCAATAAGAAAGATGAAGCGATCTGGTTGAGCCCAGATTCTTTCTACTCCTACTGTATTTCAGTTTCACCACCTTTTCTTCAATTCCTAATAATCTTCTTTCACCTCTTAACTAATGACTTCGTATCGTATCGTACTATCTAGCCTAAACTGTTTAGCCTGACGTAGAGTTTTTTAATAAATCTGGTGATATGGAACCACACAAAACCCCCCTTAACCTGGGATAATGCAATCAAATGGATAATTGCTAACTATTCTCAGAGATAATGCAATCAAATGGTTAGTTGCTAACCGGGGGCTGCGCCCCCGGACCCCCTGTGTTAGATACTGTGTTTGGTCATGATGAATTGTTTATTAGACTATAAGAAATCCTCTTCCTTCTTGTATTGGCAAGGGGAGTTTGCTTTAACTTAGGTATGCTAGCCTAAGTAAAAATAGATGCCCCTTCCTTATTGGTGTTGTCGATGGCACAGCACAGCACAGCACCGTGCCTATGACGAAATCAACTTCATTAAACTCAACTCATACTTCAAATGCACCAAGAGAACTTGCACACCCGAATGGGAGACCGTCAAAGTCAATCGGGGGTCGATTTAATAGCATACTACAGAAACTTGCACACCCGAATGGGAGACCGTCAAAGTCAATCGGGGGTCGATTTAATAGCATACTACAGAAACTTGCACACCCGAATGGGAGACCGTCAAAGTCAATCGGGGGTCGATTTAATAGCATACTACAGAAACTTGCACACCCGAATGGGAGACCGTCAAAGTCAATCGGGGGTCGATTTAATAACATACTACAGAAACTTGCACACCCGAATGGGAGACCGTCAAAGTCAATCGTCGATTTAATAGCATACTACAGAAACTTGCACACCCGAATAGGGAGACCGTCAAAGTCAATCGGGGATTTGATAGCATACCACAGAAACTTGCACACCCGAATGGGGAGACAATCGGGGTCGATTTAATAGCATACTAGAAACTTGCACACCCGAATGGGACACCGTCAAAGTCAATCGGGGTCGATTTGATAGCATACTACAGAAACTTGCACACCCGTCAAAGTCAATCGGGATTAGCATACTACAGAAACTACACCCGAATGGGAGACCGTCAAAGTCAATCGGGGGTCGATTTAATAGCATACTACAGAAACTTGCACACCCGATGGGAGACCGTCAAAGTCAATCGGGGTCGATTTGATAGCATACTACAGAAACTTGCACACCGAATGGGAGACAGTCAATCGGGGTCGATTTAATAGCATACTACAGAAACTTGGAGACGTCAAAGTCAATCGGGGGTCGATTTAATAGAAACTTGCACTACCGTCAAAGTCAAACGATTTAACACAGAAACTTGCACACCGAATGGGGAGACCGTCAAAAGTCAATCGGGGTCGATTTGATAGCATACTACAGAAACTTGCACAGAATGGGAGACAGTCAAAAGTCAATCGGGGGTTTAATAGCATACTACAGAAACTTGCACACCGAATGGGGAGACCGTCAAAGTCAATCGGGGTCGATTTAAATAGCATACTACAGAAACTTGCACACGCGAATGGGAGACAGTCAAAGTCAATCGGGGGTCGATTTAATAGCATACTACAGAAACTTGCACACCCGAATGGGAGACCGTCAAAGTCAATCGGGGGTCGATTTAATAGCATACTACAGAAACTTGCACACCCGAATGGGAGACCGTCAAAGTCAATCGGGGGTCGATTTGATAGCATACTACAGAAACTTGCACACCCGAATGGGAGACAGTCAAAGTCAATCGGGGGTCGATTTAATAGCATACTACAGAAACTTGCACACCCGAATAGGAGACCGTCAAAGTCAATCGGGGGTCGATTTAAGAGCATACTACAGAAACTTGCACACCGAATGGGGAGACCGTCAAAGTCAATCGATTGATTTGATAACATACTGAAACTTGCACGAATGAGAGACAGTCAAAAATCAATGGGAGTCGATTTAATATACTACAGAAACTTGCACGCAGATGAGGGAAGACCGTCGAATCAATACGGGGTCGATTTAATAGCATACTACAGAAACACACACCCGAATGGGGAGACCGTCAAGTCAATCGAAGTCGATTTGATAGCATACTACAGAAACTTGCACACCAGATAGAACGTCAAAAGAATCAATCGAGGGTCGGTGATCTTATACTAAACTTGCACACACCGAATAGGAGCCAGTCAAAAAAAAAAATCAATCGGGGTCGTTAATAGCATACTAAGAAACACGCAGATAGGGAAGACCATCAGAGTCAATCGAGGGTCGATTTAATAACATACTATACAAAATGATCCGAGAATGTGCACACACCGAGTGGGAGACGGTGATGAAAGCGTCCGCCCTTGTACACTGGATGGCACTATTTCACTATAGTAAGGGGTAGGGGCACCTCGGTCATATTATACAACATACCAGAGAAGTTCCACACCCGCATGGGAGACCGTCAAAGTGAATCGGGGGTCGATTTGATAGCATACTACAGAGAACTTGCACACCCGAATGGGAGACCGTCAAAGTCAATCGGGGGTCGATTTGATAGCATACTACAGAGAACTTGCACACCCGAATGGGAGACAGTCAAAGTCAATCGAGGGTCGATTTAATAGCATACTACAGAAACTTGCACACCCGAATGGGGAGACCGTCAAAAGAATCAATCGGGGAGGTCGATTTGATAACATACTAGAAACACACCCAGCCCGTCAAAGAATCAATGTCAAGGGGGTCGGTTGATAACTTACTAGAAACACGCAGATGGGGAGACAGTGGCAGAGAATCAATCGAGGTCGATTTAATAGCATACTACAGAAACACACACCCAGATAGGAGACAGTGAAAAGTCAATCGAGAGGTCGATTTATTATCAGCATACTACCAAAACTTGCACACCGAATGGGGCAAATCCAAAAGTCAATCGGTCGATTTAATAGCATACTACAGAAACTTGCACACCGAATGAGGAACCGTCAAAAAGTCAATCGAGGGTCGATTTGATAGCATACTACAGAAACTTGCACACCCGAATGAGAGACAGTCAAAGTCAATCGGGGGTCGATTTAATAGCATACTACAGAAACTTGCACACCCGAATGGGAGACCGTCAAAGTCAATCGGGGGTCGAGCATACTTTACAAAATGATCCGAGAATCTGCACACACACCGAGTGGGAGACGGTGATGAAAACGTCCGCCCTTATATGTTCGATTGCACTATTTCACTATATTAAGGGGAGAGGGTGCCTTCGCACACATATTCGGTGTGAAATATCTTCCGCCCCCCAGCGGAGCGCTTCGGCGCCTCTGCGAAGCAAAGCGCGGCATTCAAAAACAACAACCAAAATTGCCGTCGCTTTCACTTCCCTGCCCTGCAATGGCTGGAGCAGCAGCAGAAAGAGAGAGAAAAATAGTCTCATGGGGTCAGAGGAATGGCAGTGGAGTGCGATCTATGAATTTCACTAGCCAGGTCTGTCTCCCAATTGAACATTATTACTCTCTCGGCGCACGTCGCCACCACCAGTTTCGCGACAGCAGCAGCATCATGATGTTGCGTCTATTGTAAGTCCGGAACCGGGTTATTCGGCTGTTCGCGAACAGTCGGGTTTTTTGCCTAACAAACGATCAAACAACTTCCACTCTCGAGGTGCGGTACGGTGACTGTCCTATCGTCCGCTCTTGTATGCTGGATTGCACTATTTCACTATATTAAGGGGAGAGGTGCCTTCACACACCTATTCGGTGTGGAATATCCCGCCCCCCAGCGGGCGCGCGGCGCCTCTGCGCAAAGCGCGGCATTCAAAACAACAACCAAAGTTGCCGTCGCTTTCCTTCCCTGCCCTGCAATGGCTGGAGCAGCAGCAGCAGCAGCAGCAGAAGAAGAGAGAGAGAGAAAAATAGTCTCATGGGGTCAGAGGAATGGCAGTGGAGCGCGATCTATGAATTTCACTAGCCAGGTCTGTCTCCCAATTGAACATTATTACTCTCTCGGCGCACACGTCGCCACCACGGTTTCCGCGACAGCAGCAGCATCATGATGTTGCGTCTATTGTAAGTCCGGAACCGGGTTATTCGGCTGTTCGCGAACAGTCAGGTTTTAACCTTGCCTAACAAACGATCAAACAACTTCCACTCTCGAGGTGCGGTGCGGTGACTGTCCTATCGTCCGCTCTTGTATGCTGGATTGCACTATTTCACTATATTAAGGGGAGAGGGTGCCTTCACACACATATTCGATGTGAAATATCTTCCGCCCCCCAGCGGAGCGCTTCGGCGCCTCTGCGAAGCAAAACGCGGCATTCAAAAACAACAACCAAAATTGCCGTCGATTTCCTCTCCCTGCCCTGCAATGGCTGGCGCAGAAGGAGAGCGAGAGAGAGAATAGTCTCATTGGGTCAGAGGAATGGCAGTGGAGCGGGCTAATGGCGAGTAGGCTCGCGATCTATCAATTACACTAGCCAGGTCGCTCTCCCTATTGAACATTATTGCTCTCTCACGTCGCCACTGCGGTTTCCGCGACAGCAGCAGCATCATCATGATGTTGCATCCACCAATTAGTCCGGAACCGGGTTATTCGGCTGTCTGCGAACAGTCCGGTTTTAACCTTACCCAACATCCACTCTCGAGGTGCGGTACGGTGAATGTCCTATCGTCCGACCTTGTATGCTGGATTGCACTATTTCACTATATTAAGGGGAGAGGGTGCCTTCACACACATATTCGGTGTGAAATATCTTCCTCCCCCCAGCGGAGCGCTTCGGCGCCTCTGCGAAGCAAAGCGCGGCATTCAAAAACAACAACCAAAATTGCCGTCGCTTCCCTGCCCTGCAATGGCTGGAGCAGAAGGAGAGAGAATTTTAGTCTCATTGGATCAGAGGAATGGCAGTGGAGCGGGCTGCCTTATGGCGAGTAGGCTGCGCTCTATCAATACACTTGCCAGGTCTCTCTTCCGTTTGGACATTATTTACTCCGTCTCTCTCTCCTCTCTCTCTCTCTCGGCGCTGCGTCGCCACCCTACCAGTTTCCGTCACAGCATATGCTGCGGCCTTTCAGTCGAGCAGGGCTCCCCTTCGCCTTGCTGTCTGCCCAACTTAGCGGACTTGCGTTGGCTGATCACACCCGTCTTCAGCGTCTGTGCGGCCTTCAATGCAGCGCCCAACCGTCTCTTGACCGAGATTCATTGCACTATTCCGCGCAAACGGCTACCTAAATGTGCATGAACCGCGCTCATGGTTCAACACGACCAGGGCGCAGTCTGGGAGCCGAGTATACTAAAAAGAGAGTTTAGCAGCAAAAACTCGTCAAAGCACACGTTGGGTTACCCCATCACCTAACAACGATGATGGCGGTTCCCACCCGTGAAATACACAACCTAACCAATATTGGGCGACGATGGCGCTCATGAGCCCACGTCCCCACAAACAGTAAGAGAAAGAGAGAGAGGAGGAGATGG
This sequence comes from Homarus americanus, assembly GCF_018991925.1. Lineage (NCBI taxonomy): Eukaryota > Metazoa > Arthropoda > Malacostraca > Decapoda > Nephropidae > Homarus > Homarus americanus. Next base: position 9,505 of record NW_024748377.1, read on the forward strand.
GCCAATGTGCGGTCCCTCGCCCAATGTCTTATGCCTCGCTGGGGCAAAGAGAAGAGAAGAGGAGCGGATAAGGGAGGAGATTGGCCAACGTGCGGTCCCTCGCCCAATGTCGGCTGCCTCGCTGGAGCTGGGTAAAGAGGAGAGGAGCGGATAAGGGAGGAGATTGGCACACACGGTGGCGCTGCCGGCGCCGAGGATAGCAAGAGAAGGTGCAGTTTGATCTGATCATCTGGTTTGCTATTTCTCTAAGGCCAACGTGCGGTCCCTCGCCCAATGTCGGCTGCCTCGCTGGGGCAAAGAGAAGAGGAGAGGATAAGGGAGGAGATTGGCACACACGGTGGCGCTGCCGGCGCCGAGGATAGCGAGAGAAGGTGCAGTTTGATCTGATCATCTGGTTTGCTATTTCTCTAAGGCCAACGTGCGGTCCCTCGCCCAATGTCTTCTGCCTCGCTGGGGCAAAGAGAAGAGGAGCGGATAAGGGAGGAGATTCGCCAACGTGCGGTCCCTCGCCCAATGTCGGCTGCCTCGCTGGAGCTGGGGCAAAGAGGAGCGGATAAGGGAGGAGATTGGCACACACGGTGGCGCTGCCGGCGCCGAGGATAGCAAGAGAAGGTGCAGTTAGATCTGATCATCTGGTTTGCTATTTCTCTAAGGCCAACGTGCGGTCCCTCGCCCAATGTCTTCTGCCTCTCTCTCAATCTCACTATTTTGGCCGCCGTGATAGGCGCCGCCAACAGCAGCAGCTACCTGGTTGATCCTGCCAGTAGTCATATGCTTGTCTCAAAGATTAAGCCATGCATGTGTAAGTACAAGCCGATTTAAGGCGAAACCGCGAATGGCTCATTAAATCAGCTATGTTTCATTGGATCTGTAAACCCACTTACTTGGATAACTGTGGCAATTCTAGAGCTAATACATGCAATTGGTCTCTGACCGCAAGGGAAGAGCGCTTTTATTAGTTCAAAACTGGTCGGGCCCCGGTCCGTAACCCACCTGTGGTGAATCTGAATAACTTCGGGCTGAGCGCACGGTCTCCGCACCGGCGCCGCTTCTTTCAAGTGTCTGCCTTATCAGCTTTCGATTGTAGGTTATGCGCCTACAATGGCTATAACGGGTAACGGGGAATCAGGGTTCGATTCCGGAGAGGGAGCCTGAGAAACGGCTACCACATCTAAGGAAGGCAGCAGGCACGCAAATTACCCACTCCCGGCACGGGGAGGTAGTGGCGAAAAATAACGATGTGAGTCTCATCCGAGGCCTCGCAATCGGAATGAGTACACTTTAAATCCTTTAACGAGTATCCATTGGAGGGCAAGTCTGGTGCCAGCAGCCGCGGTAATTCCAGCTCAATAGCGTATATTAAAGTTGTTGCGGTTAAAAAGCTCGTAGTTGGATCTCAGTTCCGGACTGACGGTGCACCGCCGGTATTTACTGTCACGCTCCGAACAACCGCCCGCCCGGCGCTGCTTAGGATAACTCTTTGTCGAGTGTCGGTGGCTGAAGTTTACTTTGAAAAAATTAGAGTGCTCGAGCAGGCTATTTGAATATGGCGAATGGTGATGCATGGAATAATGGAATGAGACCTCAGTTCTATTTTGTTGGTTTGAACCAGGGTAATGACTAATGTCGAACAGGCGAGGGCATTAGAGTATTGCGGCGCTAGAGGTGAAAGATGCTTGGACCGTCGCCAAGGCGAACTACTCTTAACATTGCCAGGATGTTTTCATTAATCAAGAACGAAAGTTAGGGTTCGAAGGCGATCCAGATACCGCCCTAGTTCTAACCATAAACGATGCCAACTAGCGATCCGCCGGCGTTATTCCCATGACCCGGCAGGCGGCTGAGAAACCAAAGTCTTTGGGTTCGGGAAATATGGTTACCGGCTGAAGCTTAAAGGTGTGAGGCACCACCGAGTGGAGCCTGCGGCTTAATTGACTCAACACGGGAAACCTCACCGAGCCCAGACACGGAAGGATTGACAGATTGAGAGCTCTCTTTCGATTAGGTGGTGGTGGTTTTATGGCGTTCTTAGTTGGTGGAGCGATTTGTCTGGTTAATTCCGATAACGAAGCGAGACTCTGGCCTACTAAGTAGTCGGCGGATCTCAGAAAATGGTGTCCAGTTCGCAACTTCTTCTTAGAGGATAGCGGCAATTCTAGCCGCCGCGAGATTGAGCAATAACAGGTCTGTGATGCCCTTAGATGTTCTGGGCCGCCGCAGCAGCGCCCTGCACCTGAAGGATCCTTGAGTTTTCCCCCTCCGAGAGGAGCGGGTAACCCGTTCAAAGCCTTTCTTGATAGGGATTGGGGCTTGCAATTGTTTCCCATGAACGAGGAATTCCCAGTAAGTGCAAGTCATCAGCTTGCGCTGACTACGTCCCTGCCCTTTGTACACACCGCCCGTCGCTACTACCGATTGAATGATTTAGTGAGGCCTTCGGACTGGCGCTCTTGGATTATCGGCCCCGTTGCCCGCGAGGGTTTTCTGGGGTCGTCGCCTCGAGCTGACGGAAAGATGTCCAAACTTGATCATTTAGAGGAAGTAAAAGTCGTAACAAGGTTTCCGTAGGTGAACCTGCGGAAGGATCATTAACAGAGAGAAAGAGAACGGGGCGCTCTTAAAACTACTACTACTCTCCTGATTTAGGCGGTCTCGGGCTCTGCTCTGGCAACTCCAGCAGCGAAAGAGGACAATCCCGGCCCCCGCACCAAAAATAGGTACCACCACGCTGTAGGTGGACCACACTCGGGCGAGAGCGCGAAGACCGGAGGGGGACGGACGGGGCTTTGGACGGCTGCCCGTCCGTTCCTTACTACCGGCGAATAAGCCTCTTGACCCAAAAAGAGTGAAATTCAAGTGTCAAAAAACAACAACAAGTCGTCCGACAAACCAAACCACAAACTTGGGCTATGTCTGTAAGCCTTTCATTGAGACTCGACCTGTGATGGTTAGTCGCCAAAAAGACCAAATGGCAAATACACAGCGCTCTTAGCGGGGGATCACTCGGCTTCGTGGAGTCGATGAAGACGCAGCAAACTGCGATAATGGGCCATGAATCGCAAGAATACCAGATACATCGACAAGTTGAACGCATGTGCTGGCGGCGGCAGCCGCCAAACTGTCGCCGCCACTCCTCACGAGGTCGGAAATATACATCCATCCGGTTGCTGCGAGTTCGGTGCCTGCTGACTGTCTCCCCGACACGAGGGTAACCCGAACCGAGCTTCCGCCTTGGGGTTTAATCGCCCGCGCCTTGCGCGAGGCGTGCCCTTAAAAACAAGCAAGCCTATCACTAGCAAGTCCATGGACTTGGCGCACCCACATTCAACCACAACAAAGCGACAGTTGTCGCCCTCGCAAATAACTGGAGGCGGCGCTCTTTTGCCTGCTGTCACAGAGACACGAATGGCCGTCGGCCGCTCATGGCTGATGCTGCACATGTGCTAAGAGGCACTCCATCCCACGAAGAGGAAACGAAACCGGGTCGGATATCTTTTAAGTAAGCCCCGCCGGAATTTCGTCTATCACCTCGAAAAGAGTGCTTGGCATGCATTGCAGTGGAACCTAAATTGATGAGTGCGCCTGGGCCCGCAGTCTACCATGTAGTGGTGCAGGCAGAGAGATGAGAATGCTTGGGTGACGCCGTGCTCTTCCTCACGCGCTCCTCCACCCTCTCCCACGGTCAGACGCGGTGTGGGCGTTCTCTTTGAGAGTTCGCCACGAGTCCACGTCTATCTGATGACTGGGAGGGAGGCAGGGGGAGTTCTCTCTAAACGCGTTAAAGACGGTGTTGCGCCTCATAACGGCGCTCGCCGGGATAGAGCACTAGTTCTGCAGCCGGAAAGGCCGCTCACGCCAATTAATACTGCGACTCTCGCTCTCTTTCTCCGGATAAACAAGTGCCACTGCTGTGGCATGCGGGAACGGGGAAAGAGGTCAAAGTTTAAGCGGCAAAGGTGCGGCCGAGTAAGGGCGGAACACGAGCGTATATGCATTAAAACTGTGTGTGTATACGACTCTGCGAGAGATGTTCTGCTGGAACACTTTTCCTATTGGCTATTTACCACTCAATGAGAAGGAACGGAGTCAGGGGTGGGAGTGCCGGCGCCATGGCCGCTGGTACCCCCGCGACAAGCCCCTCAAACCTTCCTGCCTGGTAATGTCGGTGGTGAAGAAAGTCGGTGGCAGAGCGTCTTCCGCTTCGTGGTTGGGGAACTTGTTCCCCCTAAGGATGATGAGACCACGATCGACCTCGTAGTAGGAGAGAGCTACCCGCCAAATTTAAGCATATTAATAAGCGGAGAAAAAGAAACCAACAGGGATTCCCTTAGTAAGGGCGACTGAACCGGGAAAAGCCCAGCGCATAACCTCGATGTCTTCGGGCACGAGGGGTGTTGCGTTTCAGAGGGTCCAGCACGCCGTCCCATACCGTCTAAGTCAAGCTTGAAAGCGGCCACTGCCCATGGAGGGTGACAGGCCCGTATGGCGGCGCCCGTGAGGGTACAGATGGGACGGTCGGAAAGGGCCTCTCTGTAGAGTCGGGTTGCTTGAAAGTGCAGCCCAAAGCAGGTGGTAAACTCCATCTAAGGCTAAATATGACCACGAGACCGATAGCGAACAAGTACCGTGAGGGAAAGTTGAAAAAAACTTTGAAGAGAGAGTTCAAGAGTACGTGAAACCGTTAAGAGCCAAACGGGTGGAAACTCGAAGGTCGAACTGAGGGGATTCAGCTCGTCGGCTGTCGGCTGGGTGGGGTGTTGTAATTGAGCGACCCAAAAATGTTTGGGCGCGCCCCCACTCACGCTGGCGTCGGCAGGCGTATTTCGCCTCGTAGTAGGTCACCGCGACCCGTTGCCGGGGACGTCGAAGGCCCGGTCGGACTGGTACCTCGCCGCCGACTCTCTC
>NW_024748378.1:0-12012 GCF_018991925.1 Homarus americanus
AGTGAACCCAGCTACATCAGACCCACGAGAGTGAACCCAGCTACATCAGACCCACGAGAGAGTGAACCCAACTATATCAGACCCACGAGAGTGAACCCAGCTACATCAGACCCACGAGAGAGTGAACCCAGCTATATCAGACCCACGAGAGTAAACCCAGCTATGTCACACCCACGAGAGTGAACCCATTTAAAGACGATTGGAGGTGAACGTGTGAGGTGTCATGTAGGCGCGGCAGCTGGTGAGGACGCCACCTGCCCGCGCACCATCTGTAATCGTCTGCCACTGTTACCTCTATTCTGATGTGAGTCCTTCTCCGAGACATGGCACCACCTGAATCATGTCACTGCCCGAGTCCTGTCACCATCCAGAACATGACAACCACCCGAGCCATGTCTCCACCCGAGTCATGTCTCCAGGGTAAGAGTTATATCCTGGTTGCTATACATCTCCAGTGTCTCTCATGTTATTAATACGTCTTTAATGTTTAAATTAGTAGCTCGGTGGTAGGTCATTCGTCTCGCAAGTGAAGAGTCTTAGATTCGACTCGCAGCTACACTGAGGGGACTGAGTTCTCTTCCTGTATACTTAACTACCCCTTGTGGACGGTGCAGTAAAGGAGTACAGTATCGGGTGCTGCTGGGCAATAGTAGAACGACCCTTGGGTGGACCACTCCAGCATCCTGCCAAGGTGGTGGAGTGACCCGCTAGCTGCTGTATGATAAGACTCGGGCCAAAACATAACAGGTAAAGGCTTGTAAGAACCAAAGTAAGTGATCTTAGACTTGAAAAATTGTTGTTGACAATTTAAAAACAGAAACTACTGACAACGAAGAAATTGTTTAGTTATAACTAAATAAATAAATTTGAAAGAAATAAAGCAGCTAACTTTCACAGGTGACCCCCACGGTCTAGCGGGTGACGGCTAAAGAAAAAATAATGCAAATTAGGGGAGACTCCTTACAGGTGTTACCTCCAGAAGACACGTCTACGGGCTTTGAGGATTAAGAAGACATATGACTTCCTCAAGTTTTTCATTTGAGAAGGATGAGACAGAAAAAATGTGAAATAGATGAGACACGAGACACACACGAAACACAGATGATGGCAACGGCCTCTATGGTGGCTGTGGGTCATAAGAAGTGGTCAAGGCGGACTGTAGTGCAGCGGATCGTGTATCACCACCGAAGATGTCGAGGTTTATTGTGAGGCAGAACTTTTGTTGGAGTGTTCAGTGGGAGTGTTCAGTGGGAGTGTTCAGTGGGAGTGTTCAGTGGGGGAGTTCAATGGGAGTGTTCAGTGGTAGCATTCAGTGGTAGTGTTCAGTGGTAGTGTTCAGTGTGAGCGTTCAATGGAAGAGTTCAGTAGGATCGCTCATTGAAAACCTCCATTATGTTGTGAGAGTAAATTTCTGTCTTGGCGGAGTCGTATCATTCATAATACAATTTGTGAACAAGTAAATAGATATAAACAACACAGTAAAGATGTATCCAAAAGACATTACTTGGGCGGATTTATCAACAAATATTTGAACAAACAACCGTGAAGAAAAAAAATAATTGAATGACACCTGAAAAAAAACTTTCCCTTTGTGTGCCTCTGTCTCTGTCAGTCAGAATTTCACTGATTTTGTTGTGATAACATAAACGTGTGTGTGTGTGTGTGTGTGTGTGTGTGTGTGTGTGTGTGTGTGTGTGTGTGTGTGTGTGTGCTCTGATTCATCAAACAAATTTCCGTCAGTCAATTATATAATATTTTTTCTTTATGCCCCACTGCTTATGTCAGAGGAGGAAGCCGGGGAGGGAATACTGTACACCTTTACCTCTCCGTCCATCTGTACTTCCGTCCCAAATATATAAGTTGGTTAGGATAGCATGAACTGTATATTTTTTATGCATCCTTGGACTAGTGATGAATTTTCCCAGCTGTGTGAATTGTGCACCTGTGTGTATAATAATAATAATAATAATAATAATAATAATAATAATAATAATAATAATAATAATAATAATAATAATAATAATAATAATAATAATAATAATAAGGTGAACAGTTTAAACAGCTTGAAAAACTCATATTACAGTCAGATGGTGTTGGTGTTTAGCTGGACTTTCATCTGGTCGTCGTGGTAGATACTCGACGAAGAAGTAGGCGGGAGGGGCTGTGACTACTGCTCTGGCGGACAATTATTGGTGTGAGTGAAAGATCTGTACAACGTTGGATCAGGAAATTCAAGGGTGGAGGGGTGGCAACACCTGTCTGTGCTACTTCACCACGCTCTCCTAACAGTAATCAAAGGGCAAGTTGAGTCATATCCAAGATTAACTGCAAGGGACTGAAAGGAACAGAACCCCAGGATCTTTGGTGAAGTCTCAGGACCTTTCTCTTGCGCCTTCACGACGACCTGAAGTATCACAACCACCGCCCCCGGAAGAACCCACTCACCACCCTTAAGTAGTGAGAGCATAGGGTCGCTTTTAGCAATAAATATCAAGCGTGTCATGCGTCTAATTGGAAACACGTGCTATGGAGTGATGAAAGTGACCTTCACTGTAACTGGCAACAGGACAGGTAACGTTTACCGCCAGAAAGGTAGTGATGCTCTGAACCCTAAATATGTGTGCCACACTGTTGAACATCCTGACTTTTTGATGGTGTGGGGTTGTTTTGGTTACTCCGGTGAAAAATCAAACAATTAATCAATACAACTACTTGGAGCTTTGGTGTGATTATGTGTCCGGGTCATTTGGAAAGTGCAATGCCAACACATTTATGCAGGACGGTGCACCTGTCATGCTGCCAAATCATTAGTTGGCCAGTCAATTCACCGGATATTAATCCAATTGAGAACCTCTGGGCTATCATCAAGCAACGTCTGCAGGGGAGGGATACATCGTCAATTCCAAAGCTGGAGGCCGCCTTTTGTAAAGAGTGGACTAATTTGGACCCTGAGCTCCTCAAGAATTTGGCAGACTCCGAGTCTGTTGCTCGACGTCTGGGGAAGTGTATAAAGAGGAAGGGGAAGCCTATTGAGAAGTAACTGGCTGGTGAGTGCAGTACATATTTTGATCTTTTATGTATTTCTTTTGTTCGTCGTGAGTACAATGGGAGGGCGCCGTCTACTTCTTTGTCGAGTATATTTCACACAATTGGCGTGAGATACCCGCCTGTACCCTTCTTGACCACTACTGGGCACACGAGTATATGCTGTGTTTTTCATTCTTTGTCATAGTATTCGTGAATTGACAATCGATCCTCGTACTGATTACTTGGAGGAGTTGAAGGGAGGAAGGGGAAAAGGATCCACTTGTTGATCCCCAGGCAGCCGCAGTGCGTGCGTGCGTGTCTAAGGCCAATATGATTTTTCTCGTATCTCAGCAAGTTGATTGAAAAAAAAAGACATGCCAGCAGCCAGGTCTAAACACAGGGAGTGGAGCACAGCGGCATAAGGGAGAAGTCGACGCTAAATAGACCAAGTTATGAAAGTGTCAGTGTGTGATACTGATACATGAGACTCTGAATGGGAAAGTTTATTCAGGCATATTATATAAAAGACACTCCTGTATATAAGGTAATATACAGTGTAATTATCATGTAATAGTATCTTAGAGGCGGAGAATAGCAAGTACTTAACCTTGTCATATATACAAAATAATGTTAAATTATTGACTCGGATAGTAAGGATGTGTTGTACCCAAAACCTACTTAATTTATTATATACAAGCTGTAAAAAAGATTGTGCTTGTAGTTGAATGTGAAAGGTAATATATCTAACAAGTACACGACCTGGTCTTGTACACACAGGTGAGAGTGGGACAGGTAACACGAGTGCGGTCAGCGGGGTCGTCAGGATAATAACATTTAACTTATCAACAAGAATGTTCCTCACTCACCACACACAACAACTGTCGCCAAAACAAAATGATTTTTCTCCTTTAAATGGTGTTATAATATGGATTATTATGTAATTGATTGGGTAAGGAAGATGTTGAAATGTTCTTTGATTAATAATACTAATAATAATAATAATAATAATAATAATAATAATAATAATAATAATAATAATAATAGGTTGAGACATTTATTGACGTCTTCTATAACGACTGCGACAACAACCTCGACGAAGAAGAGAATGGCATGAGCTCTTGTGTGTGTGGTGTTGAGGGTCTTAATGTTAAGGTGGGACTCGGGTGTTGAGGAGCTGGCAGTGTTGGTCACCTCGGCCTGCCGTACGCCAGCTGGCAGAGGGAGAGTGACCTATACCTAACACCAGCTGGCAGAGGGAGAGTGACCTATACCTAACACCAGCTGGCAGGGGGAGAGTGACCTACCTGACACCAGGTGCCAAGGGGAGAATTGAGTGTGTAGCCTCTCTGACACCATCTGACAGGGGAGCCAGATCACAGAGACAAACACGGGGGTTACGTCTCCCGGGTGGCCGTGGGAGCCATCCACCTCAACACCTGTTATTACAATACACGTACCTCCGCCCAGGTGTTGATTACAGGTGGGAATGATAGTACTCAGGTGGTGGTGTGTTGTTCCCACACCTCGGTGGCTTATAGACAACATCATTGCCAGCGACCGTGTTATACTGGTGGGGGTGAGAGTGGTGGTAATGAGTGTGATAGTGGTGGTGATCAGAGAGAGAGAGAGAGAGGGGGGGGTTCCTTCTGAGGGTCCTCCTAACCTCGTGAACCCCACAGCGAGGGGTCAGGAACCACTCCCACACACAGTCTACCTTGACAATACTGTGTGTGTGTGTGTGTGTGTGTGTGTGTGTGTGTGTGTGTGTGTGTGTGTGTGTGTGTGTGTGTGACGTTTTTAGTACAGTACGTCTGTATATAGGGCGAAGACCTTTGTCGCCATTTATGAACTCCTCAATCTACACACACACACGCACACACACACACACGAGAGAGAGAGAGAGAGAGATTTAGACAGTGGAACTAATTCATCTTGGTGTGGTCGCAGGTAGTTGGCAAGTCAAATTTCTTCTTGAACTTCTTAATCTATTGTCACACTGTTTTTGTCGGGGGCTTGGCTGATGAAAGATACCAGGTGTGGAGGCAGGTGTTGGGGGGAAAATACCTGTACATACTATGTTGCTTATCTTGACATGGCTAATTAGACATGCCAGGCGAGGGAGGTGTTAGGAAATACTGTACAGGTAATTGGTAATGTCTTTTTGAGGCTGAGTGTTTCTGAGAGTTATTTTTTAAGCCATATTTTTTCGCGTTTTCTGTTGGACTGTCTTAGCCATATTGTCTTAGCCATACTGTCTTAGCTATATTGTCTTAGCCATATTGTCTTAGTATTGTGGGTGAAATCGAAAGGTAATTTAATCTCTATCTATGTCCTTCATTTTTCCCTTCTTCTGGTTTGCCTCTTCTTCATTTCCTCTTCCCCCTCCTTGTCTCCTTCTCATCCTCTCATCTCCTTAATCCACCCACCCACCCTTCTGTTCCATCTTTGTCTTTTCCTTCTCTTCTTACCATCCCTTTTCCTCTTCCCCTCCCCCTTTCCTCCTCGTTTTCATCTACTTCTTTCCTCCTCTCCCTCCTTCTTTTTTCCCTCCTTCTCTCTCCTCCTCCTTCAGTACTTTTTCCCTCTCCCTCTCTCTCTCCCCCCTTCTTCCTCCCCCTCCTCCTCCCCTCACTAGTAACATCAAACCAGTATACCAAGTGGCTCCTCCTGGCAGCTGGTGCGGGTCACAGCTGGTGTCATGGTGGCCCTTATTCCTACAGTTATGGCCTCTTAGGTGCAGGGTTCACCACCATCTGTTTGCCTCCCTGTTATTACTGTTGGAAACGGGAGTCTCGTGTGTGTGTGTGTGTGTGTGTTCGTGACCTGCTTGAGTGAGATAGCTTAACCCTTTGAGTATGATGAATTAACCATTTAAGTATGATGACAACAATCTGAGTGTGATGACTTAATCGTTTGGAGTATGATGGCAACCCCTTAAGCCCTTACAGCTCTTACCTTAAGATTAACCCAGCCTAGCCCAACCCAACCCAACCCAACCCAGCCAAGCCAAGCCGAACCAAACCTAACCCCCAGGTAGTATGAGGGTATTTAACCGTCAGGTGAAATAAGCTAAGGCGGCTGATAGTCATGTGATCCATTGAGCTTTTAAATGAGAGAGAGAGAGAGAGAGAGAGAGAGAGAGAGAGAGAGAGATATTAACTTTTCTTTAACATCGGATAAGGAGAAGAGATAACACACAGACAAGAACATGTGATAAATGGTTGAGAATGTGATAAATTAAGAGAGAAACCAGAAACATGTGTATATATATATATATATATATATGTATTGTTTTCTTGTGGTTGGTAAGATCACCTTAGGTATTGACAGTGTGAGGTCGTGTTGCGGGACCCACAAATATGATGTTGGGGGGAGGGAGGGAGAGAGGGGGGGGGGTTGAAGGCAGATGACATGGTATTTTAACGGATCAGATCCTTTGTTGGCCAAGAGCATCATGGTACAGTGTGTGTTGGTGGTGATGTGTTACCTGTAGGTGGTTGAGGGAGATGTGTTACCTGTAGGTGGTTGGTGGAAACGTGTTACCTGTAGGTGGTTGGTGGAAACGTGTTACCTGTAGGTGGTTGGTGGAAACGTTTTACCTGTAGGTAGTTGAGGGAGATGTGTTACCTGTAGGTGGTTGGTGGAGACGTTACCTGATAGTGACGTGTTGCCCTAAGGTCTCAGGGTAAGCTTGACGCCATATTGGACGGTTAAGTCAGACAGATAAGATGCATTCAATCAGTTACGAAAAAAATTGACTTAAGTTTATTTTGGAATCTGGATGTTTTTTGTGGGGTGAGGAGGAAGGGAGAGGGAGAGAGGAGGAAAGAAGAGGGAGAGGAGGAAGGGAGAGGGGGAGGAAGGGAGAGGGAGAGAGAGAGAAGGGAGGGAGTAAGAGGAGAGAAAGAGGGTTAATGTGCTTAGTGAACGTTGATGAAAGACAATCACTCGGTCTGACCTGATATGTAAATTATAAACAAATTGTCTGAATAAGAACAAAAGTAACGGGTGATGATTTTGTGGCTTAAAGAGAAGCAGACTTGTGTGAATAAGGTGTATTGTAAATGATAGGAATAAATGATTAAATTGTGAGAGTGAATGAGAGGAATGTGGTGTGTAAATAAGCCCCCCTCTCTTACTACTTCCGATCCACGCCCCCACCACACCCTCCGCCCACACCACACCCACACCACACCCACCACCACACCCACACCACACCCACACCACCCACACCACACCCCCCACCACACCCCAACAAAACGTTTAGGGAATAAGAACTAAGGAGACGTTTTTATGATCATGTGGCAGCGATAGATAGATAGATAGATAGATAGATAGATAGATAGAGAGATTGATAGATAGATAGATAGATAAATCGATAGATAGATAGATCGATAGATAGATCGATAGATAGATAGATAGATAGATAGATAGATAGATATATAGAAGATAGACACAGAAGATAGATAGATAAATATATATATATATATATATATATATATATATATATATATATATATATATATATATATATATATATATATATATATATATATATATATATATATATATATAGATAGATAGAGAAGATAGATAGATAGATAGATAGATAGATAGATAGATAGATAGATAGATAGGTGATAGGTTGTGGGCAGCAGTAATAAGGACAGACAGGAGGTTCATGTATTACAGAGTGCTTAAGAAAGTAAAAGCTAATGTATTGGTGATGTTGTCGAATATATAATAATGAATACATAATCAGGAGTGTATAATAATATAGGAGAGTATACATGTAGTGCTGGTAGGTGTATGTATAAATAAAGGTGTGTGTGTGTGTGTGTGTGTGTGTGTGTGTGGTATTTTGATTTTAATGAGTGCACATAGGGTGTTGTTGAGTGCACACACAGGTTGCACTATTGCAGATTATGTTGTTTGTAAGGAAGAATTTTAGAACCTGTTTCTGTATCTAAAAAAAATGGTGTTTAAGGTTTAAATTTTCCACGATAATGATTTTTTGGGGGGTGGTGAGGAGGGAGGGGTGGCGAGGAGGGGGTGGTGATGAGAATTGAGTGGGGAGAGAGGGTGGTGATGAGGTGAGTGGGGAGGTGGTGAGAGTGGGGAGGGCGGGGGTGGTGAGGAGGAGTGGGAGGGGGGTGGTGAAAGGGAGGGTGGGGGAGGAGGGTGGTGAGGAGGGGGGTGGGAGGGGGTGGTGAGGGTGGTGGGGAGGGTGGGGAGGGTGGGTGAGGGAGGTGGTAGGGAGGTGGGAGGGGGTGGTGAGGAGGGGGAGAGGGAGGGGGGGCTTAGGCACATTGTAAACAAACTCACTCACAAAGATTCAAATGAAAGCAATACGACACTTACCTAGCGTTAATAATAAATACTTTATATATACTTCACGATTACGAGAAAATAATACCTTACGATTTTTTTTAAGAATGTTAGTAGTGTTGTCGTTGTTTTGGTCACAGGTATAACAGCATGGCCAGGTTGTTTTGGCCACAGGTATAACAGCATGGCCAGGTTGTTTTGGTCACAGGTATAACAGTATGGCCAGGTTGTTTTGGCCACAGGTATAACAGCATGGCCAGATTGTTTTGGTCACAGGTATAACAGCATGGCCACGTTGTTTTGGCCACAGGTATAACAGCATGGCCAGGTTGTTTTGGTCACAGGTATAACAGCATGGCCAGGTTGTTTTGGCCACAGGTATAACAGCATGGCCAGGTTGTTTTGGTCACAGGTATAACAGCATGGCCATGTTGTTTTGGCCACAGGTATAACAGCATGACCAGGTTGTTTTGGTCACAGGTATAACAGCATGGCCAGGTTGTTTTGGCCACAGGTATAACACCATGGCCAGGTTGTTCTGGTCACAAGTTTAACAACATGGCCAGGTTGTTTTGGCCACAGGTATAACAGCATGGCCAGGTTGTTTTGGTCACAGGTATAACAGCATGGCCAGGTTGTTTTGGTCACAGGTATAACAGCATGGCCAGGTTGTTTTGGCCACATGTATAACAGCATGGCCAGGTTGTTTTGGCCACAGATATATTAGCATGGCCAGGTTGTTTTGGCCACAGGTATAACAGCATGGCCAGGTTGTTTTGACCACAGGTATAACAGCATGGCCAGGTTGTTTTGGTCACAGGTATAACAGCATGGCCAGGTTGTTTTGGTCACAGGTATAACAGCATGGCCAGGTTGTTTTGGCCACAGGTAACAGCATGGTGGCCACAGGTATAACAGCATGACCAGGTTGTTTTGGTCACAGGTATAACAGCATGGCCAGGTTGTTTTGGCCACAGGTAACAGCATGGTGGCCACAGGTAACAGCATGGCCAGGTACAGCTACTCCACCCAATAGCATGTGTGTGTGTTATGGTGTGGTAATTTGTGTTCATCAGATAACATGAGGATTTATGAAGTTTTAATAAGGTCAATCAGATGTTGGCTTGTGAGTTACTAGTGACAATAAGACTCATTTTATACCCCGCCCTAAATTGTGGTTGTGAATATATAATACCGGTAGGGATGAAGTATTGAGCTTGGGTCCGTGATTAATGTTTGTTTGTCAAGATAAGTCGTTTTAAGGATCCCGTGAATTGTTGTTATAATGATTTTAATATAGGTATTGTTTTTTTAGTTGTGGTATATTTATGTAAGTCTTATAGATACAGGTTATATTATATGAGAATACGTGTACAATAAGTGGTTCGTCTGAGAGAGAGAGAGAGAGAGAGCAATTTATCACCACCACCACCACCTCCGCCATTCTTAGCACTGTAGTCCCTCCCAAATAGATTGTTATTCTCCCTATGTGTATAATAACCTTTGCAACCATCATACACCGGCGTGGTCGTTCCCTGGTGTCGCCTGGAGTAACTATAACTACAGGACCATCACGGAGACACAACTGGCCCGGTTCACTGTCCCGGCACTGGTCCATTGGCTGTCCCAGTAGGGTGTGTCATACGGAGGCGAATTTTATTTTTTTGAGTTTGAAAATTCGCCCCATGGTAATAATGATGTAGTTCTATGTGCAGAATCATGTGATATCTTCAGATTTGAAAAGATTTCATTTTTTGCTAGGTAAATTTTAACTTGAAATCTTATGAAAATTCAGTATTCCCACCCTTTTACCAACACCACTAAATAGCTTATTTAAAGTAAAGTAAATGTATCAGGTTAATTTATTAGGATGAAAATGATCCAGAATAGTGAAACGAATGATCTTGACACATTTATTAAATTTAATATTCCTTTTAGAAAACAAATCATCAATAAAAAACCAGTTTACTCTGACCGGTGTTGCTGCACCATAGAAACATGTCTTTCTTGCTTCTGTTTCTACTCATCACCTCCTGCTGCTGACCACCTGAGCTCGGATGTAGCCTTCCCCCCTCTCCTGGCTGTACACGTGACTGCTGGCCTCGCTCACTTGCTGTACACAACACTCTATACTCTGGGTGTGCTTGCCTGGGGTTGTCCAGGCAAGCTCTGACTTGAACATTGGTGAGGCTGCAGGTAAGAGGGGGCTCACTGCCAACCTGGATGTTATCCAGATCTATGAGATCAGTGAGGGTTTTGGCACCTAGATTGACTTCAGGAGTCTTCCTGACCCTGAAGGAATCGTCACCAACTGATTCGTCATGCCCAGATCCTCTCATAAGTCTCATATCCAAGATCTTTTTGACTGCTACTCTTCTCTCCTCCTCATCCTTACTGCAGAGCATTGTCTGCAGAACTGCCTCGGGATGAGCATACCAGGAAGATCTCCTCACAGTCTACTCCACAATCTGAACAACCTTCCTTGGCTGACTCCTCAGGAGCTCAAGCTGGAAGAGAACATGCCTCGGACCTTCGGAGAACGATGACTTGACCTTGGTGTTGAACCAATTTGGCAAGTAGACACTCACGATGAATTGGACAATAAGTCTCAGGTTGTGAAGCTGGTTCCCTTTCAGTTTATGATGAGCGACCCAAATTCTGCAGAACCTGAGAGCCGTTGTGAACCACCTAGAATGTGAGACTGGACCTATCTGCAGGTAAGCAAGTCTATCAGGCATGACCCCAGTTTTGATGGCACTGAAAATCATGTAACCATAGTACTAGTCAGTACTCAGGTCGTCAATGACAGTATGTGCAAGCTCAACGAGTGGAGGGCCAACTGTGATTTTTTCAAAGCTCGGATTTATTTCTAACTCAGTGGCAGAGTCCAGCATCTTGCCAAGAGGACCAAACCATCTGTTGTTTGAAAGAGTCTTGCCATCCAGCTCCTGGATCAGATGTCTGAGTGGCAACTCGTTGGTGTGGAGGTCACAAACAATCCAGACCAGCTTCCTCCCAATCTTCCGCTCTATCCACTGTATGACCCCCCCTTGCCCCCCTGTGTTCGTGTTGGTGCTGTCCTCCAAGGCCTGCAGGGTCTGGTCTACGTTCCTCTCTCTAAGCCAGTTCACAATGTTATCTGCCTTACACTATCTTAGCTGGTTTCTGATGTCATCTTTCTCTGGAGTGAAATGCCACAAATACTTCCCTCTGGTTCACTGCAGCAGGGTAATTATTTCCTCCTTCACCATGGCAGGAACAGCTTGTCAGAATCTCCAACTTTCATGAACACTTTAGTGTCATCCCTTCTCCATCAAGAACAAACAATTGATTCCATTTCTCTTATCCTTATCAAACTCCTCTTCTAGGTTACTGACAAGTTTCTCCTGAGCTCTCCTTACTTTGTTATGATCTATCACCAAGTGAACATCATCAGGTGTTATCAAACCACCGTCAATCCAGGCAGCTGTTGCTATCTCTGCAGTTTCTCTGAGACCAGTGTGGTGTCGCATGCTGGCCAGAGCTATGCTCAGGATATCTTTCCTATTTCGAATCTTATGCCTGGAAGGTTTGGGATCATTATTTTCTGGGTTAGGGACAAAGTCACCATTCTCCTGGTCAGCACTCGGATCAGCCATGGGGAAGTCATTAAACTCT
>NW_024748379.1:0-21458 GCF_018991925.1 Homarus americanus
ATCTGACTCTCAGGTACACCTCTGACACTCCCAGGTACACCTTTGACACTCCCAGGTACTCACTGGCATTCCGTGGTACCTCTGACACTCCCATGTGCACCACTGACACTGCCAGATGCACCTCCCGACACTCCCAGGAACACTCCGACACTCCCAGTGCCTTCTCCTCCTCCCAGGTACACCTCCGCCTCCCAGGTACACCTCCTGACACTCCCAGGTACACCTCGGCACTCCAGGGTACACCTCTGGCCTCCCAGGTACACCTCTGACACTCCCAGGTACACCTCCTGACACTTCCAGGTATACCTCTGGGACTCCCAGGTACACCTCTGACACTGCCAGGTACTCACTGACATTCCCTGGTACACCTCTGGCCACTCCCAGGTACCGTCCAACCCCACTGCAGATACACCCTGACACTCCCTGGTACACCTGACACTCCCAGGTACACAGCCTCCCAGGTACACCCCAGACACTCCCAGGTGCCTTCTCACACTCCTAGGTACCACCACTGACACTTCTAGGTACTCACTCTGTCACTCCCTGATACACACCTCTAACACTCCCAGGTACATCGCTGATACTCCCAGGTACACCTCTGGCTTGCTCCCAGCTCCGCCTCCAGAAACTCGCAGGTACAACTCCGACACTCCCAGGTAAACCTCCGATACTCCTAGAGTACACCTCTGACATTCCCAGGTACACCTCTGACACTCCCAGGTATTCACTCTGACACCTCTGGTACACCTCTGACACTCCCAGGTACACCTCAGACATTCCTTGTACACCTCTGGCCTCCCAGGTACACCTCTTTGCTCCTGGTTCCTCCCAACACTCCCAGAGTACACCTCCAGATACTCCCAGGGCCACCTCAGACACTCCCAGGCCCTCTGACACTCCCAGGTACACCTCAGACACTCCTAGGTACACCTCTCACACTCTCCAGGTACACCTCTCTCACACTCCCAGGATTCTCCTGTGACACTCCTGACTTCTCTCCTGACACTCCCAGGTACACCTCAGACACTCCAGGTCCTCTATGAAACTCCCAGGTGCACCTTTGACCTCCCAGGTGCCTCTTACACTCCAGGCCTCTCCCCAGGTACACACTCTGACACCAGGTACTTCACTGACATTCCATGGAACACCTCTGACACCCCAGGTACACGTCCGACACTCCCAGATACACCTCTGACACTCCGAGGTACAAGCAAACCTCAGTACAGCGAACTTGCTCCCAGGTACTCCTGGTACATCCCTGCCACTCCCAGGTACCCCTTTGAAACTCCCAGGTACACCCCAGACACTCCCAGTCACACTTCTCACACTCCTAGGTACCTCCTGACACTTCTAGGTACTCATCTGTCACTCCCTGATCACACCTTAACACTCCCAGGCACCTCTGACACTCCCAGGTACACCTCTGACCTCCCAGGTACACCTCAGACACTGCCAGGTTACCTCCGACACTCCCAGGTACACCTCCTGACATCCCCAGGTACACCTCCGACACTCCCAGGTACACTTCTGACCTCCCAGGTACACCTCCGACACTCAGGTACCTTCTTGCACTCCCAGGTACACCTCGACACTCCAGGTACACCTCTGACCTCCCAGGTCACACCTCCGACTGCTCTCAGGTACACCTCTGACCTCCCAAGTGCACCTCTGACCTCCCAGGTGCACCTCGGCTGCTCCCAGGTACACCTCTGACACTCCCAGGTACTCACTGACATCTGGTACACCCCCAACACTCCCAGGTACACTGACACTGCCAGGTACACCTCCGACGCCTCCCAGGTACCTCAACCTCCCAGGTGCCTTCTGACACTCCCAGGTACACCTCCGACACTCCCAGGTACCTTCTTACACTCCCAGGTACCTCCGACACTCCCAGGTACACCTCTGACCTCCCAGGTATCTCCGACACTCTCAGGTACACCTCTGACACTCCCAGGTACACCATGAACACTCCCAGGTACACTCTCACACACTCCCAGGTACACCTCCCAACCTCCCAGGTACACCTCCAGCACTCCAGGTATACCTCTGACACTCCCGTTACCTCCTGACACTCCCAGGTACTTCTCTACACTCCCAGGTACACCTCCCGACCTCCCAGGTACCTCTGACACTCCAGGTACCTCTCTGGCTCTCCCAGGTACACCTGACACTCCCAGGTACACCTCTGACACTCCCAGGTACACCTCTGACATCCCAGGTACACCTCAGACATTCCTGATTTACTCTGACACTCCCGTTACCTCTTTCACTCCCAGGTTCTCCCCTGACACTCCCAGGTACACCTCAGACACTCCCAGGAACACCTCAGACACTCCCAGGTACACCTCCTGACACTCCCAGGTACACCTCCAGACACTCCCAGGTACCCTCACACTCCTTCAGGTACACCTCCTCACACTCCCAGGTTCTCCCAGACACACTCCCTAAACCCCTCTCAAGACACCCTGGTGCACCCTCAGACACTACCAGGCACACCTCAGACACTCCCCAGGTACACCTCTGACATTCCCCAGGCACACCCTCTGACACTCCCAGGCACACCGCTGACACTGCCAGGCACACCTCTGACACCCAAGGCACCTCCGACACCCCACGTACACCTCTGGACACTCCCAGGTACTCCTCTGACACCCCTCTGGTAACACCCTGACACTCCCCAGGCACACCTCTGACACTGCCAGGTACACCTTGACATCGCATGTACACCTCCGACACCCCAGGTACACCTCTGACACTCCCAGGCACACCCCTGCAGACTCCCAGGTACACTTCACACTCCTAGGTACACCACTGACACTTCTAGGGTACTCCTCTGTCACCCCTGATAAACCTCTAACACTCCCCAGGCACACACCGCTGATACTCCCCAGGCACACCGCTGACACTGCTAGGCACACCCCAGACACTGCCAGGTACACCCTCAGACACACTGCCAGGTACACCCTCAGACACTCACACAGGTACACCAGACACTCCAAGGTGGACTTCTGACACTCCCTCTGGGCACCTTTGACACTCCCAGCATTCCTCTGACAATCCCAGGCACACCCCTCTGACTCTCCTAGTAATCCACTGGACACCCCACACTCCACAGACACTCCCAGCAGGCAAGGCCCTGTGACACACACCCAGGTACATCCCAGACACTCCCAGGCACACTTCTCACACTCCCAGGTACACCTCTGACACACTTTGAGGCACTCCCTCTGTCACTCCCTGGGATACACCCCTAACAACTCCCAGGTACACCGCTGACACCCCAGGTACATCGCTTACGCCCTAGGTACACTGGACTCTCCTAGGTAATCCACTGACACTCCCTGCACACCCTGCCACCCCAGGTACCCCCTTGAAATTCACAGGTACACCCCAGACAC
Organism: Homarus americanus; assembly: GCF_018991925.1. Taxonomy (NCBI): domain Eukaryota; kingdom Metazoa; phylum Arthropoda; class Malacostraca; order Decapoda; family Nephropidae; genus Homarus; species Homarus americanus. The sequence goes on from NW_024748379.1 coordinate 3,402, forward strand.
TCCCAGGCACACTTCTCACACCTTGTGGCACACCTCTGACACTTCTCTAGGCACTCATCTGGTCACTCCCCTGATACACCTCTAACACTCCTAGGGACACCTCTGACACTACTACGTACACCTCTGACACTCTGGGAGGTACACCTCTGACACTCCCACACACCTCTGACACTCCCCAGGCACTCCACTGACATTCCTGTGGCATGGCCCCACACTCCCAGGTACACTGCTGAAACTGCCAGGCACACCTCCGACACTCCCAGGAACACCTCCGACACTCCCACATACACACCTCCTCTGACACCTCTAGGTACACACCTCCTGACACTCCAGGGTACACCCTGACACTCCTTGCAACACCTCCGACACTCTAAAGCATCTCTCACACCGTGCCTCACCTCCGACACTCCTACAGGTACACCTCTGACACCCCAGGCACACCGCTGACACCTGTGGGTACATTCTGACACCCCAGGCCACCCTGACACTCCCCAGGTACACCTCTCTGACACTTGGTACAGCTCCTGACACTCCCAGGCACACCTCACTCCCGCACACCCCATGGCACACCAGGCACTATCTGTTACCCCTGCAGCACCTCATCACTCCCCAGGGACACCTCTGACACTACTACGTACACCTCTGGACACCTGAGGTACACCTCTGACACTCCCCAGGCACATCTCTGACACTCCCAGGTACTCCACCTTATATTCTGGTGGCACACCTCTGACACTCCCCAGGTACACCGCTGAACTGCTGTGTACACTTCTTACAAGCAATACATAGTTACGCACAGTTCCACCACCACCACCACCCACCACACCCACCACCACACCACCACCCATTATCACCAATACCACTCACCAGCACCCATTACCACCCATTGCCACCCATCACTCACCACCACTACTCCATCACCACCCACCACCACCCATTATCACACAATACCACTCACCATCACCCATTACCACCCATTACCACCCACACCCATCACTCACCATCACCACCCACCACCACCCATCACCACCCACCACCACCCATCACCACCCATCACCACCCACCACCACCATCACCACCCACCACCACCCATCACCACCCACCACCACCCAGCACCACCACCCATCACCACCCATTACTTCACCCATCACCACCATCACCACCCATCACCACCTACCCTCTAACACCTAGAAATGACACACTCACATTCCTACTCTGCACCTTCTCTCTCTCACCTTTCCTCACCCTCCCTCACCCCTCCTCCACCCCTCACCCCTCCCCTCCACCCCCCCCCCAACCCTCCTCCCCCACCTATTTCACTCCTTCTCTCACCTCCTCTGTCCCCCAGTCCCTGTCCTTCACCCCTCTTCCTCAATTCTTCACCCTCCTTCACCCCTCTATCACCCCCTTCTTCATCCCTTCTCCTGCACCTCTCCTCACCCACAACATCACCCCTCCTTCACCCCCTTCTCTCAATTCCCTCCTTCATCCTCTCCCTCACTCTACTCCCTTTACCTCTCCTTCACCCTCCTTCTACTTCCTCCCATTCCCTCCCTCATCCCTTCCCTCACCCCCTCCTTCACCCCTCCCCACATCCACTCCCTCTCCTTCAATTCCCTCCCCTTTCACTATTTCTAACCCTCCCCACATCCCTCCTCCAGTTTCTTATCCTTCCCCCACTCCACCTTCACCCTCCCTCAGACCTCACCCTCACCCCTCCCTCACCCTCAATTCTGAAATACTATAATAACAACATAAAACAGTTTCTTACCTCTGACTTTTACGACTCTAGATCAATAGTAACTACTGTACATCTGCCCTTCAATAATAAAATTACTGAACGCCCATCACAAACCACGCGACAACTATTACTCTATAGTCGGACAGATAGACGGGCGGATGATGACAGACAGACGGACGGATGAAACGCGAACAGACGGATGAACGAACAAATAAGTATATATAACCTCTGTCCGGTGTCCACACTGAGAAAGCCAAACCAAAGAGATAAGAAAAAAGAAGAAACAAAAGGAAATGAGAATAAACGGAAGAAGATCTTCGGTTCTTCACCTGGCTTTCACCTGGTTCTTCACCTGGTTCTGGTGGAGATGGTCGCTATGGTTTCGCTGTTGATCGTGATAATCTCGTCAACTTTTTCCCACTGTCTATCACTTCCTTCCATTCTCTCTCTTTTAGTGTTGACACGTCGCCTTTGTATCGTCAATCTTTGCACTGTGTCCTTGGTGGAGGTGTTGCTGATACCCTGGTGGGTGGTGGGGGTGGAGGGAGACAACAAACCTTTACTTCAGGCTGAATGGCGCCATGTCTTCTCTTCATAAAGACAGAGGACTGTTTGTGTGTTCCTGTTCTCCTGTGGTGTAATGGTCAGTATGCTCGCCTCGGGCAGCGAGCGACCTGGTTCGATCCTCGGGCAGGGGTGAAACTATGGCAAGATTCTTTACTTTCATTTGCCTCTGTCTACCCAGCAGTAATTGGGGACCTGATGTTACTCGATTTATGGATCGTGTTCCTGGGTAATGGTTAGCCAGTGCAGTTGGTGAGTTGTCTGGTTTTCTCGGACTATTCCTTGACACTGGGTCATCCATCCCCGTTAACTCAGGGTGTGCTGTTGTGTTGGCTACGGCTTCTACACCTTAAACAAATTCACGCCTAGGTGGCCCTTTTGCTGCCATCCTTGCTAATGAGGGCAAACCATTATTATTAGAAGTAATATATGTGTGTGTGTGAATGTGTGTGCGATTTGTGTCTATTAATACACAAATGTTACAGCAGCCAAAATGTTGAAAACTTACAATGGGCAGAAATGCACTATCCACATAGAAAGGGGGGGGTTGCTTAACGAAAAACTTTCACTACAATAAAGAAAGGGAAACATTAAGTACATGCAAATATGATGCTTACAGTGGATGGTAGAGGCTAGCCTCTTGTTCATCTGTGTGAGCCTTAGGCCGCGTGGTGCAGTAACTGGCTCCCACTGGTGTTGTCATGAGGGACCTCACGTGGTGCAGTAACTGTTACTGGTACAAGCATGTTGTGGTGTTATCACCATGCACTATACTAGTGTTATGTGTCATCACTATGAACTATACTAGTGTTGTGGTAAGTTATCACCATGCACTCATACTGTAGTGCTGTGTCATCACCATGCACTGCATTGTAGTGTTGTGGTGTTATCACCATGCACTGTACTGTAGTGCTGTGGTGTTATCACCATGCACTGTAGTGTTGTGTCATCACCATGCACTGTACTGTAGTGCTGTGGTGTTATCACCATGCACTGTACTCGTAGTGCTGTGTCATCACCATGCACTGTACTGTAGTGTTGTGCTATCACCATGCGCTATGCTGTAATGTTGTGGTGTTATCGTCATGCACTATAATAGAAAGTTGTGGTGTTACTTCACTCATGCACTGTACTGTAGTGTCGTGGTGTTATCACCATGCACTGGTACTGTAGTGCTGTGTCATCACCATGCACTGTACTGTAGTGTTGTGCTATCACCATGCGCTATGTTGTAATGTTGTGGTGTTATCACCATGCACTATACTGTAGTGTTGTGGGTGTTACCATGCATTATACTGTAGTGTTGTGCGTCATCACCATGCACTGTACTGTAGTGTTGTGTGTCATCACCATGCACTGTATTGTAGTGTTGTGGTGTTATCACCATGCACTATACTGTAGTGTGTTGTGGTGTCATCAACATGCACTGTAGTGTTGTGTCATCACCATGCACTTGTACTGTAGTGTTGTGGTGTTATCACCATGCACTGGACTGTAGTGTTGTGGTGTTATCACCATTCACTATACTCGTAATGTTGTGTGTTATCACCTATGCACTGTACTGTAGTGCTGTGGTGTTACCACCATGCACTATATGGTAGTGTTGTGTGTCATCACCATTCACTGTGTACTGTAGTGTTGTGGTGTTATCACCATGCACTGTACTGTAGTGTTTGTGGTGTCATCACCATGCACTGTATTGTAATACTGTTTGTGGTGTCATCACCATGCATTGTACTGTAGTGTTGTGGTGTTATCTATGCACTGTAATGTTGTGGTGTTATCACTATGCACTGTACAGAACAGGTCATCACCATGCACTGTACTGTAGTGTTGTGTTATCACCATGCATTATGCTAATGTTGTGGTGTTATCACCATGACTGTACTGTAGTGCTGTGGTGTTATCACCATGCACTAAACTGTGTGTTATGTGTCATCACTATGCACTGTATTGTAGTGTTGTGGTGTTATCACCATGCACTGCATTGTAGTGTTGTGGTGTTATCACCATGCACCGTAATGTAGTGCTGTGTCATCACCATGCACTGTACTGTAGTGTTGTGTTATCATCTATGCGCTATGTTGGTAATGTTGTGTGTTATCACCATGCACTATACTGTAATAAGCGGTGTTATCACCATGCACTATACTGTAGTGTTGTGCGTCATCACCATGCACTGTACTGTAGTGTTGTGTGTCATCACCATGCACTATACTGTAGTACAGGTATCATCACCATGCACTCGTACTGTAGTGCCGTGTGTTATCACCATGCACTGTAGTGCTGTGGTGTTATCACCATGCACTGTAATGTTGTAGTTATCAATGCACTGTTCAGTGTTGTGGTGTTATCACCATACCTTGTGTTGTGGTGTTATCACCATGCACTATACTGTAGCAAGTTGTGGTGTTATCACCATGACTATACTGTAGTGTTGTGGTGTTATCACCATGCACTGTAGTGTTGTGCGTTATCACCTATGCATCAGCAGTGTTATCACCATGCACTGTATTGTAGTGTGCCAGGTGTTATCACCATGTATCAGTTGTGGTGTTATCACCATGCACTATACTGTAGTGTTGTGTGTTATCACCATGCACTGTACTGTAGTGTTGTGGTGTTATCACCATGCACTGTACTGTAGTGTTGTGGTGTTATCACCATGCACTATATTGTAGTGTTGTGTGTCACTCATGCACTGTAGTGTTATGCGTCATCACCATGCACTATACTGTAGTGTTATGCGTCATCACCATGCACTGTACTGTAGTGTTGTGGTGTTATTACCATGCACTGTATTATAGTGTTTGCGGTGTTATCACCACACACTCTACTGTAGTGTTGTGGTGTTATCACCATGCACTGTATTATAGTGTTTGTGGTGTTATCACCATGCACTGTACTGTAGTGTTGTGGTGTTATCACCATGCACTGTAGTGTTCGTGGTGTTATCACTATGCACTGCACTGTAGTGTTGTGGTGTTATCACCATGAACTGTACTGTTGTGGTGTTATCACCTGTACTGTAGTGTTTGTGGTGTTATCGTCATGTATTTTACTGTAGTGTTGTGGTATAGTAATCACCATGCACTGTAGTGTTGTGTTATCTGCCATGCACTGTACTGTAATTGCTGTGTTATCACCATGCACTATGCTGTAATGTTGTGTGTTATCACTATACACTATACTGTAATATTGTGTGTTATCACCATGCACTATATACTGTAGTGTTGTAGTGTTATCATCACTGTACTGTAGTGTTGTCTGTATCACCATACTATATATAATGTTGTGGTGTATCACTATACACTATACTGAGTGTTGTGGTATTATCACCATACACTATACTGTAGTGTTGTGTGTTATCACCATGCATTATGCTATGAGTGCTGTGAGTGTTATCACCATGTCTGTACTGTAGTGTTGTGGTGTTATCACCCAAGCTTACTGTGCTGTAGTGTTGTGAAGTGTTATCACCATGTATGCTGTACTGTAGTGTTGTGGTGTTATCACCATGCACTGTACTGTAGTGTTGTGGTGTTATCACCATGCACTGTACTGTAGTGTTGTGGTGTTATCATCATGCACTGTACCGTAGTTTTGTGGTGTTATCACCATGCACTGTACTGTAGTGTTGTGGTGTTATCACCATGCACTGTACTGTAGTGTTGTGGTGTTATCGTCATGTACTGTACTGTAGTGTTGTGGTGTTATCACCATGCATTGTACTATAGTGTTGTGGTGTTATCACCATGCATTGTACTATAGTGTTGTGGTGTTATCACCATGCACTGTACCGTAGTGTTGTGGTGTTATCACCATGCACTGTACTGTAGTGTTGTGGCAACTAACAGTTGGGTGCCAAGGTTCCATCCCAAGACTCGCCAGCATATACTGATCACTGCCTGGCCTAGCAGGTTCACACAGGCCCTCCTCTCCTGGTGAGTGTCAACTGGCCACGACTCTCAGGCCGTTAATGTCACCTGGCTCTAAATACTGTTCATTACTATTCAGCACTGATGCCTCCCCCTTTCTGAAATTAAATTGGTGGTACAGTGTTGGAGGTGTGGGAGCCTCCACTAATGTAGTGGTGTGGGAGTCTTCAATGGTGTAGTGTTGGGGGTGTGGGAGCCTTCAGTGGTGTAGTGTTGGGAGTGAGGGAGCCTTCAGCGGTGTAGTGTTGGGAGTGAGAGAGCCTTCAGCGGTGTAGTGTTGGGAGTGAGGGAGCCTTCAGTGTAGTGTTGGGAGTGAGGGAGCCTTCAGTGGTGTAGTGTTGGGGGTTAATCTTGTCTTCTAACTAATTATTATAGTCACAGTTTAATATCAGCGCCATTTTGTCTAGTGACTTTGTGTCGCGTCTTAAGTGAACCAGTTAGTGAGGTGAGGGAAATGGTGACGTATGAGGCTTTAAGAATCTCGGACACTGCTAACAGCCCTTAATATTGTATATCCTGTTTCTTGTTCCTCTCTCTCTCTCTCTCTCTCTCTCTCCTACACTGGAACACAGGTCACGGGTCATCAGGGACCATCTCAAGCACCCCAATCATAGCAGCACCAAGTCCATACGAGTCGCAATACTTTAACATTATGATAGCTTCCATATTGTTTACCTTTCAATCATAATCATCTACTACGTTACTAATTATACACACATTCAAGTAAACATTGCACTTGTATTTGTTGATTCTTGATTGTGTTACGAATTTTGCTTTGTTGACCAATTTTACCCCCCACGTCATCTTGTTGTGTAGATACTGTTCGAGAGTTTGGGAGTGATTCATGTATCGCTTGTGTTCAGTAATTCTCACCTGTTACCTGGCTGGTACTGGCGGACGTATGGTGTAAGGTTAGCTCCCCATCTCCCTCCCCCCTCTCCCTCCCGCCTCCCCCCCTCTCTTCTTCTCATCACCCCTCTTGCAGTCAGTCGTGGGAGGAGAGCATCACCCCACCCGCTACGTTTCTATGGCTGTCGTAGTATAAAGCACACACACACACACACACACACACACACACACGAGTGGTATATTAGCTATGTGAGTTTGTTGCCTTCAGCCATGTAAAGTCAGAACCATAACTCTCCATCAACAAGAGACGAGTCATATCCTACAGTAGGCTGTGGGGGTGTGGGAAGGAGTGTGGGCGCGGGGATGGGTGTGGGTGCAGGGGTGGGCGGTAAGGGGTGTGTGGGGGGGGTCAGTGGTGACCTTAGGAACAGTCTTTATTAGTTGTGGGGGAACTATCAATCAATAAGGCTGGTGAGGGTTGGCATCTTACCAAGTTTTATTAAATTATCTGTAATATTTTTTTCTCAGTTTTGGGTTGTCGTTACAAATGGATCTCAGGATTAGGTTAACTTAGGTTAGGTTAGGATGGGACTTATTAAAACTGGGATCGATTTGATTTGAAAGTTATTGTATAGCAGTAGACGGTGGACAGTTGATGCTTCTCCTCTTGGCTGATGCAGTAGTCTGGGTAGTGCAGCAATAAGAGGCTACACGGCCGTAGAGTAAGGGAGAGTAGGAGTGAGTCACTTAACATAAGGTTCGACTTCACAAATGGCCGAATCTACCCTAGTTTAACCAAACCTACCTAACCTACCCAAGCCTAATCTAACCTAACCTAACCTACCCAAACCTAATCTAACCTAACCTAACCTACCCAAACCTAATCTAACCTAAAATGAAGAACACTAATGTAACACACACACACACACCTACTTAACGCTACAGACGCCCACCTGCTGTAGTTCATTGTGAAACACAACATTAGTTTCTGTAACACACAAGTTGGTCTATTGCAATACAAGGGTGTGATATATTGACGTTTGTTCACACTTGTTACTCCCGTATAGTATGTGTGTGTGTCTGTGCGTTGCAACCTTCAACAGTGTACTTGACAGCAAATTCCAAGAAACTCTGGTTCACGCGGTAGCCATTGCAAGCTTTGGCAATGCACAGGCCACAGTAGTGCACATGGTAGAAATAACAGCGAAGAGTGACAGTAATAGTTTAATGGTTCCCTTGGTAGTAAACAACGTGGCTCTCTCTCTCTCTCTCTCTCAGCAACAGGACATCCGGGTAACTTCTTAACTAAAGCAAGACCTCTGGAGGTCTTTGCCCCGTTTACTTCTTTGGAGTGACAAGCGACGGTGTGGCAGGGGAGTTTTGGTAGGGGGTAGTGGAAGGGTTGGTAGAGAGTGAGCACGGGAAGGGTTGATAGGGGGCAGGGGAGGGGATGATAGGAGGCCAAAGGTAGGTTAGGTAGTAGTTGTAGTAGTATAGTAGTAGTAGTAGTAGTATAGCTACTTATGGATTAGGATATTTAATTTTAAGGTAATAAAATGGCGGCGAAGGCATGGCCATAAGGGGAGGATGGAGGCCAAGTTTAAAAAAATATATAGTAGTAGTATAATAGTATAGTAGTAATAGTAGTAGTATAGTAGTAATAGTAGTATAGTATAGTATAGTTGTAGTAGCAGTATTAGCATCTCCATCGTTGTGTCGATCAGCACCAGCGGCAGTCTGAGTGAAGGTGCTAGTTACAACAGAGACGGTATTATCAGTTACCGCAGTTGGAGCAGCAGCAGCAGAAGGGGGGGCAGCAACATTAGCAGTAGAAGGAGAGAGAACAGCTGTGATATATCAACAGTACCAGCAGAAACAACAGTAGAAGTAGTAGTAACAGCAGTAGTAATAGTCACAACACGAGGCAACAGTAGTAATAGCAATAGTAACGATAGTAGTACAGTAGTAGTTGTAGTAGTATTAGTCGTAATAGTAGTAGTCGTAGTAGTAGTGGTAGGATTCTTAGCACAAGCAGCGGTTTAGGCAATAGTAGACGTAGCCGTAGCTGTTATGGCAGCAGTAGAAGCAGCTGTAGCAATAAAGGCAACAAGAGCAGCAGGCAGCAGGAGCAGCATCAGGGCCAGGGTCGTCTCCCACCTCTTGCTCGCCCCAACCTGCACACGGCAGATCGCCCGAGTTAAAGACGATAGTCAGCGAGCACTGGTGGTGGTGGAGCCCAAACGTTTACGTGTATGTGCGACAGCTCTCTCTCTCTCTCTCTCTCTCTCTCTCTCTCTCTCTCTCTCGGCCACCATACCTCCTCTTTCTCTTACCTCCCCAAGTCCCTCTAGGAGGCTGACTACACAATAAAGCCACAATATTATACCACACGACGTACAGCTGTAAAGGTGAAGGAAGCCCAGAGAAGAACTAAATTTGCTTAGCTTCTGTTAGCTTCCCTGGCCATAGATTTAGCTTCTGTTAGCTTCCTTGCCTTTAGGTTTAGCTTCCCTGGTCTTGGGTTTGGCTTCTGTTAGCTTTCCTGGCCTTAGATTTGGTTTCTGTTAGCTTCCCTGGCCTTAGGTTTGGTTTCTGTTAGCTTTCCTGACTTTAGGGTCGGGTATTCTATCACAAAAGCTTTCAGTCACCTCCAATATTTTTTTCTTCAGAATTGACGACCTCCCTCAGCCCCCTCCTCCTCCTCCTCCTACTCCTCCTCTTCTCCCTCTTCCTCCTCTACCATCTCCCCCCCCCTTCCAATAGTTTCTTCCTAACCACCCACTCTGGCACCCCGTTCCAGTCCTCACGCCCACAGCTAACTCCCGCCCTCCACCTCTCGCATTGACCAACTTCACTTAACCTCTGGGACAGTGACATGACGCTGTCTCTCTTCTGCTGTTCCTCCCAGCCTCCTGATGAAGTTCACCTGTCACCTCTACTACCACATGTCACCTCTACTACCACCTGTCACCTCTACTACCACCTGTCACCTCTACTCCCACCTGTCACCTCTACCACCTGTCACCACCCACCTGTCTCACCTCTACCACCACCTGTCACCTCTACCACCTGTCACCTCACCACCTGTCACCTCTACTACCACCACCCACCTGTCACCTCTACCACTACCCATCACCTCTACCACCACCCCTCACCTCATCGCCCTACCACCACACCACCACCACCCATCACCTCTACCACCTCCCATCACCTGTCACCTCTACCACCACCCATCACCTCCATCACCTCTACCACCACCCATCACCTCTATCACTACCCATCACCTCTACCACCACCCATCACCTCTACCACCACCCATCACCTCTACCACCACCCGTCACCTCTACCACCACCCATCCTCTCACCACCACCCATCACCCTACCACCACCCGTCACCTCTACCACCACCGTCACCTCTACCACCACCCATCACCTCTACCACCCATCACCTCTGCCACCACCCATCACCTCTACCACCACCCATCACCTCTACCACCACCCATCACCCTACCACCACCCATCACCTCACCACCACCCATCACCTCTACCACCACCCGTCACCTCTACCACCACCCATCACCTCTACCACCATCACCTCTACCACTACCCATCACCTCTACCACCACCCATCACCTCTACCACCACCATCACCTCTACCACCCATCCTCTACCACCACCCATCACCTCTACCACCACCCATCACCTCTACCACCACCCATCACCTCTACACCCCATCATCTGCCATAATCACTAGGTGGTGGGTAAATAAGTATCACAAATGACTTTAATTAGCCAGGTGAGGATGGCAGCAAGTTACTTCACCTGTGTGACTTTGTCTCTATCGTAGTGAGGAGAGAGAGAGAGAGAGAAGAGAGAGGAGAGAGACCCCTCCATCACTTATCATCCCTGTTGCCTCCCTTTCACTTCCTGCCTCCCATCACCTTGTACCCTTCCCATCATCCCTGTTGAGGCCCTTCACTTCCTGCCCCCTCCATCACCTTGTACCCTTCCCATCATCCCTGTTGGGGCCCTTCACTGCCCCCTCCCATCACCTTGTGCCCTTCCCATCATCCTGTTGAGGCCCTTCACTTCCTGCCCCTCCATCACCTTGTACCCTTCCCATCATCCCCGAGGCCCTTCACTTCCTGCCCCTCTCATCAGGCCACTACCGGTCGTATGCTCCTTCTGTTGAAATATTCGAGGGTACAGTTCAGCGGTGAGGTATATTGATCTACTATTCTGGACGCTCTTGTTCAATTCAGTAGTGAAGAAGGACGTCCCCAAACACATTACTTTAAGATTATTCCAGGCATCACCAGTTTATATTATCTGATCATTAAACCCAAGCCTTAACCTGATATAATGTAAAATAATCTAATATAATCTAACCACCTTTATTCAATCTAATCTGACTAAACCTAATCTAACTTGACTAACCAATCCTATTCTAATCTAATCTGATCTAACACAAGGTTAAGGATAGGTTAAATGAAGGTCAAGGTCAGGTTAAAATGAAGGTTAGGATAGGTTAAAAGCAAGGTCAATACAAGGTTATCAAAATTATTGTAGATTAAATTCAAAGTCAATTCTATCAAAGTTAAGGTCAGGTTAATAATCGAGTCAAGGTCAGGTCAGGAGCAAGTTTAGAGTCACTTCAAATGGCGGTCAAGGTACAAAAGAAGGTCAATATAGGTTAAAATCTACATAAATCAGGCTCATAATCAATAGAAATATATGTTAATAATGTAAATAGTCGAGAGAATTAATACGGGTTAAATTGATCGATGGAAAACTTGTATTAAACTCTACGGTATCTTGGACGATATAAATGTGTTGGTGAAGAAGATAACGTGTGGGGGAGAGCAGTCAAGTGGCCGCTGTTGGAACACGTGGTGGAGGTGTGGGGAGGAGGCAGTCAAGTGGCCGCTGTTGGAACACGTGGAGAAGGAGCCGTTGTGTTAGGATTCACCTTGTGATCAGTGGCTGTGTGTCAGCTCATCGATCCTCCCTCAACAACCACTCAACCCTTATCGCCGCCCAGAAGCCTCGCCAAATTAGCGGTTGATTCTTTTGGTTTATTAACTCCCTGTCGTCAGCAGAGTGGAGTGGTGGAGTGGTGGAAGAACCTAACTCGCGTCTCGGTGGCTTATGTTTGGAGGAAATGTGAACGGTTTAGTGAGTTGAAGTGGTGAAATGACCTAATCTAATGTAACCAAACGCTAATTTGACTTAGGCTCATCAACCCAACCCAACCCAACAGGTAGCGTTGGTATTTGTTGAATGAGACCGAGGTCCTCTGAAATTATTTTGTAAGTAGTGAACTGTTGTCCACGTCAAGGAGTCTTGTCATCGGAGAACCACGACGAAGAGGAAGATCAGGGTCCTTGAACCTGCTGGTGGTGAGGGCGCTGATATCACCTTAGAGGGGAGGTGTTGTTATGTAGTGCCTTTTCTCTTTTCCTTCTTTAAATCTTCTTTCATCTTCCTCTTCCTCACCTCCCTCTTCCTCACACCCTTCTACCTCACACCCCACACACACCCCCCACACCTCCACACACCCCACACCCCCACACCCCCACCCACACCCCCACACCCCCACACCCCCACCACCCCCACCCCCACCCCCCCACCCACACCCTCCACCCCTCCACCACCCACCCCACCTCCTCACATCCCCTCCACACCACCTCCCCCCTCCACCCCCCACCCCCACACCCCCTCATCCCCACACCCCACCCCACCACACCCTCACATCCCCCACCCCCCACCCCCACCCTCCACCCCTCCACACCTCCTCCACCCCTCCACCCCCACACCCCCACCCCCCTCACCCCCCCTCACCCCCCCACACCCCCCACCCCTCCACCCCCTCCCTCCCCCCTCACACCCCACACCCACCTCCACACCCCCCACCCCTCCACCCCCCCCCCCTCCTGTGTTGTTCCTTCACCTATTCATATCTTCTGATGTTGTTTGTCTGCGCCGTATAAAGGTTACAACACACAGTTCATGCTGCCAACACTTTCTTTCTCTGACAACACTGACACCACCTATTTGTCCACTTTACCTCTCTCTCTCTCTCTCTCTATCTCTATCTTTCTCCTTATCATAAAGCTTTCTTCTCTACTCCTTCCTCCTCCCTCCCATTTCTCCCTCTCCTCCTTCCTCCCTCTCACTCTCCCTTCTTTAGTATCTTCTCCTCTCATTCTTACTCCCCTTCCTTCACCCTGTCTCCCCCCCCTTCCCCCCTCCATGTTTCCTTCTCTCCTCTTTGGGGCAGAAACAGAACAGAAAAGAAGAAACAGGTGAGAAAAGAAAAAAAACAGAAAGAATAATAAGATAAATCAGAGAAGAAAAAGAAAACACGAAATAAATGGTAATAGGAGTAAGAGACATAATATTAAAGAGAGGCACTAGAGAGATCAAATACTGCAGACCAGCAGGAGAAATAGATCGATGAAAGGTCTCTGCTCCTCTCTCTCTCTCTCTCTCTCTCTCTCACACACACACACACTTTACACGTTCTTTCTCTGTGTCTGTCTCTCTCGGTTTTTGTCTATTGTAATATATGTATGTGTAGTATGTATGTATGTGTGTATGTATGTATGTGTGTATGTATGTATGTATGTATGTAAAATATTTAAGTCTGTCTGTCTGTCCGTCCGTCTGTCTGTAAGAACACCAATTGAAGTAACTAAAACTTACACAGAGTAAAATCTAAACTTGGAACACTGTGATTAAAAGTTAGGTTAGGTAGGTTAGGTTAGGTTAGGTTAGGTTAGGTTAGGTTGTTAGGTTAGGTTAGGTTAGGTTAGGTTAGGTTATAATTTGCCACATTTGTTATAGATTTGTGTAAATTGGATCTAAATTTGAGGCTCTGGTAAGCCAGAGTTTGTTATTATAATCCCAATCATCGTCCTCCATCATCATCGTCGTCATCATCATCGTCATCGTCATCGTGTCATCTCTAAACACCAACCTAACTAACCTTTCTGATCTTAAGAGCTGCTCCTGCCTGCTCCCCTAGTGTGTTTGCTGAGCCACACTTGACAAAATGTACCACAGAGTTTAACACTGCCTGGGTGACCTCTTGACTGCCTGGGTGACCTCTTGACTGCCTGGGTGACCTCTTGACTGCCTGGGTGACCTCTTGACTGCCTGGGTGACCTCTTGACTGCCTGGGTGACTTCTTGACTGCCTGGGTGACCTCTTGACCTGGGTGACCTCTTGACTACCTGGGTGACCTCTTGACTACCTGGGTGACTTCTTGACTGCCTGGGTGACCTCTTGACTTCTGGGTGACTACCTGGGTGACCTCTTGACTGCCTGGGTGACCTCTTGACTATCTGGGTGACCTCATGACTACATGGGTGTCCTCTTGACTACCTGGGTGACCTCTCGACTGCCTGGGTACCTCTTGACTGCCTGGGTGACCTCGACTGCCTGGGTGACCTCTTGACTGCCTGGGTGACTTCTTGACTGCCTGGGTGACCTCTTGACTTCCTGGGTATTCTTGACTACCTGGGTGACCTCTTGACTACCTGGTGTCTTCTTGACTACGGGTGATCTCTTGACTGCCTGGACCTCTTGACTGCCTGGGTGACTTCTTGACTGCCTGGGTGACTTCTTGACTGCCTGGGTGACCTCTTGACTGCCTGGGTGACCTCTTGACTGCCTGGGTGACCTTTTGACTACCTGGGTGACCTCTTGACTGCCTGGGTGTCCTCTTTACCTGGGTGACCTCTTGACTGCCTGGGTGACTTCTTGACTGCCTGGGTGACTTCTTGACTGTCTGGGTGACCTTTTGACTACTTGGGTGACCTCTTGACTGCCTGGGTGACCTCTTGACTGTCTGGGTGATCTCTTGACTGCCTGGGTGATCTCTTGACTGCCTGGGTGACCTATTGACTGCGTGGGTGATCTCTTGACTGCCTGGATGACCTCTTGATTGGTGACCTCCTTGACTGCCTGGGTGACCTATTGATTTGGGTGATCTCCTGACATCCTGCATGACCTCTTGACATATTGCGTGACCCTTGACAGCCTACATTACTCACTGCCGAGCAAATTTGACCTCTGCTTGACTTCTCAGCAGTGGTCTCAAGTTTGAAGAGGACTAAAGGAACAGCTGTGGCCTCAAGCTCTTAGTGTGCTATACGGGTTCAGATGGTCTCAAGTTTAGCAGGCCTCAAGCTTGTTGGACTTAAAAGCTTTACTACCTCCTTTTTAAAGGGATTAAAGTCTAAAATGAACTTGTTTAAGCTTTGAGGAATTTATTGGTTGTTTTAGTAGCTTACATGAAGACAGATCGTGAGGTGCTCTCGCTTAGCTCTTCCTGGAGTGATCTGAGTTTCCTCCCACTCTGGCAGCCCACCTCATCACGCCACAGCCCACCTCATCACGCCACAGCCCACCTCATCACGCAGCCCACCTCATCACGCCACAGCCCACCTCATCACGCCACAACCCACCTCATCACGCCACAACCCACCTCATCACGCCACAACCCACCTCATCACGCCACAACCCACCTCATCACGCCAAACCCACCTCATCACGCCACAGCCCACCCCACATCACGCCACAGCCCACCTCATCACGCCACAACCCACCTCATCACGCCACAACCCACCTCATCACGCCACAGCCCACCTCATCACGCCACAACCCACCTCATCACGTCACAGCCCCCATCACGCCACAGCCCACCTCATCACGCCACAACCCACCTCATCACGCCACAACCCTCACATCACGCCACAGCCACCTCATCACGCCACAACCCACCTCCGTCACCTGTCTTAGTCAAGGTGTTGCTCTGACGACAGGTGGTCACATCGCCTCCAGTGTGAACAACTCTTCCGTATATTTCCATGAGAAAAATTCGTACATGAAAACAAGGTCAATTAATTCCAGCTTACAATATATACAGATGTAATTTGTGTTAACAACCTCATGCGACGTAAAGTTATTTGAAGATTATACAGTGTAATAAAATATAGAAATAATTACTTCAATGTAGCATAGTTTTTACTCTATCATAACTCTTGACAACATGTTACTGAACTAAAGCACATTTCTTATCCCTTCCTTCCTTCCTTCCTTCCTTCCTTCCTTCCTTCCTTCCTTCCTTCCTTCCTGCCTTCCTTCTTCCTTCCTTCCTTCCTTCCCTCCCTCCTCCCTCTTCCCTCCCACCTTTTCCTATCCCTCCTACCTCCTTCCTCCCTCCCAGTCTCCTCCCACTACCCTATTCACGGACCCACTGAGTCAGAGGTGATAGTTGCCAGCTCTTATTTGTTTATACTAAAACAGTAATAAATGACTTTATGTGATTTGAACATTTTATAAATATATTTAACGAACGAAAATGAGATTATATAAAACCTAACTAACAACCCTTTGAGTATGGTGGTTTAATCCTCGAGTGATGATATAACCTCTTGAGTACTATGATTGAAACCTTGAGTACTATGATTTAACCTCTTGAGTACGATGATTTAACCCTTGAATACGAAGACTATTCGGAATTTGAATAATTGTAATCAAGGTGTAAAATGTCAGTCAGCAGACCTTGTACTCAGGTGATTACGTCATCGTACTCAACAGTAAAATGACATGCCAACTTGATGTTCTTGGCGCCTCCCTCTCTCACTCTCACCATCCCTCACCTCTCACCATCCTCACCTCTCCACCCCTCCTCTCATCACCTCTCACCTCCCATCACCTCTCACCATCCTCCTCTCACCATCCCCTCACCTCCTCCACCATCCCCCTCCTCACCATCCCTCACCTCTCACATCCCTCCTCTCACCATCCTCACCTCTCACCATCCCTCACTTCTCACCATCCCTCCTCTCACCATCCTCACCTCTCACCATCCCCTCACCTCATCACCTCACCATCCCTCACCTCTCATCATCCTCACCTCCTCATCACCCCTCACCATCCCTCACCTCTCATCATCCTCTCTCCCCAACCCCTCACTTCTCATCACCCCTCACCTCTCATCACCCTCACCTCTCATCCCTCACCTCTCATCACCCCTCACCTCTCATCACCCCTCACCTCACTTCACCCCTCACCTCTCATCAGCCCTCACCTCTCATCACCCCTCACCTCTCATCATTCTCTCTCCTTGACCATTAGTCTCTTTTTCCTTCTTATCACTTATTGTTTTATCATCTCATCTCCCTCCTCTTTTATCTCCCTCCTTTCTCTCTCCTCCCTCTCCACTTCTCTCCCTCCTTTCTCCTCCCTTCCACTCTTCTTCCTCTCTCTCTCTCCCTTCACCTTTCTCCTTCCTTCCTTCCTTCTTCCCCTCAGTCTTTATCCATTCATCCCCCTCTTCTTCATCCTTACTCCCTCCCATCTTTTCCTCTCCTCTCTTCCCTCCTCCCTCCTCTCCCCTCTCCCACAACCCCCTCCCTCTCCTCCTCTCTCCCACAACCCCTCCTCTACCCTCTCCTCCTCCTCTCCCTCCCTCTCCCTCCCCTCCCCTCTCCCTCCCTCTCCCCAACCCTCCCTCTCCTCTCCCTCTCTCCTCCCCTCCGCTCATGTTCACGAGGCATCAGATTGCCAGGACCCTATATGGGCCGCTGGAAACTGGTAAACTGAGGAGATGAGGTGAGCCGGGGTGGGAGGGAGGAACTAAGAGCTAAGGTGAGAGGATAAGAAGTAAACAAGGGAGGTGAGAAAGAGCAGGAGGAGAAGGGAGGCTAGGGAAAAGGAGGTTGAGAGATGGAAGAAGGGAGGATTGAAGAGGAAGGAGAGGTGGGAGGAAGGAGGGTTAGATGAAGGGATATTGGGGAGGAGGATAAAGGAGGAGAAAGAAGGAGAGATTAGGAGGAAAGGAAGTTTAAGGAGAAAGGAGGAAGGAGAGTTGGGGAGAAGGGAGGAAGAAAGAAACAAACATTCACAGTTAACTAATGACTGTATACGTTGCAACTATGGACTGTTCAGGCTCCC